>NW_028300510.1:72664-87915 GCF_049724085.1 Artemia sp. Qi Xiang Cuo
CCAATTTGGTTTATCAAACCATTTATTATGATAAGAAAAATGGTTTTAAACCAGTAGAGCAGACGACTCCATGTTACAAGCACCCGGATTTTTTACATTTTGAATTTTTTTTAAAGACAATTTATGAGTTTATTACTTAGCAGTACGAAGCCCTACTTATACAGTCATTTTCATAATAACTTTCAAGGTTACATTTTTAATTAGGAGCATAAAAAAAACAACCAGCCCCCTGACTGGCTGTAAACTAGTCATTCTCTGTGAGATAAATAGTAATCATCTAGTTCTTTGGGTAAATTTCTACCAAATCATATTATTGAGTTAGGAATAAAGTGAATACACCATTGATGCCTTTTTTTTATGCTGATTACGAATATAGGCCTAATAATTTCTATCTGAAATGAATTTCTGATTGAAATGCTTATTATATTCGTAATCAGCTTAAAAAAGGCATTGAATGGTGTATTCACTTTATTTTTAACTCAATAAAATGATTTTTTAGATATTGACCATATATTCCTACATTATTCCTACATTAGACGGGGTGGGGGTAAAGTTCAAGCTTTTCTCCCATTTACATCAGAAACAAAATTTGCCTCCACCCCCCCTCCCCCCTCGTGTAGAAATATATACCCAGAATTGGCAGATTTAGGGAGGGGGTTGAAATTAATTTACGATATAAATGATTGTGATATTTGTATTCAGCATAAAAAAAGACGGTAAAAGTCTACTTTAGTTAATTTTGGATATCTTGGAAAAGGGTTGGGTTAGGAAAATGAAGCTTTCAGGGATGGATGTACATGCTAAGGTTTGTCCCGGGACAGTACTTTGAAGTCCCCACCTCCACTCATCCCCCCCTCTATATAATGGTAAATTACTGCACATTACTAGTTGTTTTTAAATCATATTTCATCCTAGGCCTAGATTACTATCATAAATTATGAATCACTGCTTACCTTACACAACTTCTGCTTTTAACCTTGTTCATTAAAATATATTCCAAAATCCTATTTAAATCCTAAGCCATTTAATTTTCAACCCATGCTGACTTTCTTTATGGTATATGAAACCAGGTTTGTTGTGATGTCACACTTGCCTTATCAGACACCCTTACCCTTAAGGGTAGTAGGCACATGCCAAACAACTCTGTTGATAAGACCATTTTAACTGTGTTAATTAGGGAAAGGATTTCACAAGAAGGATCAGTAAAAATAACCTAACCCTTTTTAGAGGACAAATTATGTCATGGGAAGATGTTTTTGAAATCCCCCCTCCCCCCAAACTCAAAATTTTCTAAAATTCTACTTTAGAAGCTTTTAAAATATTTCTTAAGTACTAAAAGATAGAATACTAAAAACATCAGAATCAACTTCAGAGGACACATTATATCATGGGAAGAGGTTTTTGAAATCACCCGTCCCCCCAAACTAAAAATTTTCAAAAATTCTTCTTTAGAAGCTTTTAAAATATTTCTAAAGTACTAAAAGATACAGTGCTAAAAACATCAGAATCGTCTTCAGAGGACACGTTATATCACGGGAAGATGTTTTTGAAATCCCCCCGCCCCCCGAACTCAAAATTTTTCGAAATTCTACTTTAGTAGCTTTTAAAATATTTTAAATATTTCTAAAGCGCTATGACATAGAGCACTAAATACATCAGAATCCACTTGAGATGACAATGTATGTTAAGGGAAGATGTTTTTTAAATCTCCCTTCCCCCCAAACTCAAAATTTTCCAAAATTCTACTTTAGAAGGTTTTTTAATTATTTCTAAAGCGCTAAGACATAGAGCGCTACAAACATCGGACTTGACTTCAGAGGACAAATTATAAAATTTTTGTTGCAAGGGTGAAATTATTTGGTTAAAGGAGATTTGATAGGGGGAGGAGGGAGTGGGCGGGGGTGGTGGTCAGTAACCTGGTCGCGGTGCCCCTGCTTATACTAATCTAAGCTGACCATTTTGTTGCAACGTGTTGCACCATAATAATACTCTAAATTTGGTTGATAAATTACCTGTCTAACAAATTTGTGTGAGTTAGGTTACGTATTTAATGTATTCTATGATTTACCCCCCACCCCCAACTCCGTAATATTATGGTTCAAAACGTTGCAAAAAAAATGTCAGATTATATTATTATAATCAGGGGCACCGCGAGCCCGTTGCTGACCACCGCCCTCCCCCACCACCCGCAATCAAATCTCCTGTCAGCTAACCTTTGCACCCTCGAAAGAAAATTTATATATAAGTTCCAACATTTTTTACATATTTTAAATTGCGGATGTAAAAAAGAAAAACAAAATTTTTCAACATTATAGAATTAAGCTATTTGAATATGTTTTATGTGGTTACCCAACTCAAAATGTTAAGGGGTTTCCAAAAAAAATAATCGAAACGAATATAGATTATTCGGTACTTGTGCATTATAAATAACCCACCGCTATAGACTGTACAATGAAACCAGAGGTGATTTCTTATTGCGTTTACAATATTTAAACTGTTGTTTTTTTGGGTTTAGGGAGGGAAAAAGGTACCTGGGTTAGGTTACGTATTTAATATATGCTATGATTTACCCCCACCCCCTAATGTGCAAATATATAGCCCGACTTTGTTTCTAAACTATTATATTTGCATCCTATTTTATTTTATTTAATTAGCAGTAACCAAACTTAACTTCTTTCGTGCATAGTGGTGGGTTATTAATAATGCACAAGTACCAATTATTCTATAGTCAAATATGCCCTTCTGCTCCCTCTCTCCCCCTCCCAAGTTACACGTTAATAACGTCTTGTAGCTTCAAGAATGAAGATTACTACACTAAACTATTTGAAAAAAAAAACAATTGAATTGCTTTAAGAACAAATGATGTTAGATACCGTAATTGCCAAATTTTCTGTTACAAAGTTTTTAACATTAATTAGTAAATGATGGCCATAAAAAACTAATTAGTTGGGGTTATAAAGCTACAATATATTTTTCATGAAATGGTGCATTTTCGAGGATATTGAATATTTTTTTTTGAAATAGTGCTCTGCCCGATTTCCTTCCATGTGTTTCTTTTCTGCCATATCTGGGTATATTGTCTTGAACGTCACGCCAGTGTCTTTTGATGTTTTGTGTGTGAGCACCTGTTGTAGGCCCAACAAAATTTATACTGTGGTCGATGCGTAAATGCTGATAGCCCTGGCTAGCCAGGCAATCATAGGCCCTCCAACAGTCGCTGATAATTGTTGTCCCAGGCAGGATTTGGTTTTGGATAATTCCCAACAACGTGGCACTACTTCTATCCAGCACAGAAACCATGAATGAATTACCAGTTCCTTGCTCTATTCCACCAAATACCCATTTACCCTTGATGCAAATATCCTAGTGTTGAGCCTACATGGTTGACCCAACGATTCCGCTTGTTTAGTCACAGGTTGCATAAATTTAACTTTGGCAGAAATTTTGAGTTTGGGGGGAAGGGGGATTTCAAAAAAATCTTCCCATAACATAATTAATCCTCTAAAGTTGATTCTGATGTTTGTAGCGCTCTATGTCTGAGCGCTTTAGAAATATTTAAAAAAGCTTCTAAAGTAGAATTTTGGAAAAATTTGAGTTTTGGGAGAAGGGGAATTTCAAAAACCTCTTCCCATGACATAAATTGTCTTCTAAAGTTGATTCTGATGTCTGTAGCGCTCTATGTCGTAGCGCTTTAGGAATATTTAAAAAAGCTTCTAAAGTAGAATTTTGAAATATTTTGAGTTTGGGGGGAGGGGGATTTCAAAAACATCTTCCTGTGATATAATGTGTCCTCTGAAGTCGATTCTGATGTTTTTAGCCCTGTATGTGTTAGTACTTTAGAAATATTTTAAAAGCTTCTAAAGTAGAATTTTAGAAAATTTTGAGTTTGGGGGGAAGGGTGATTTCAAAAACTTCCCATGATCGCCAGGGGCTACATAAGTTAAGTCGTTATATTTGAGCAATCACGGTATTAGTTAAAAATAAATAATAAAAAAGAGACAACATCTTCACTTAAGAAAATTTTGTGATTGGGGGGAAGTGGGATTATCAAAACCTCTATACGTGATAAAACGAGCCCATTGGAGCCACGACTTATGTGTTTAGCAATCTATGTCTTTAGAAATATTTTAATAGCTTCTAAAGTAGAATTTTGGAAAACTTTGATTTTGGGGGAAGGGGGATTTCAAAAATATCTTCCCATAACATAATTTGTCCTCTAAAGTTGATTCTGATGTTTTTAGCGCTCTGTGTCTTAGCGCTTTTGAAATATTTAAAAAAGCTTGTAAAGTAGAATTTTGAAAATTTTGAGTTTAGGGGGAGGGGGGATTTTCAAAGCCTCTTCCCGTGATATAACGTGTCCTCTGAAGTCGATTCTGATGTTTTAGCACTCTATCTATTAGTGCTTTAGAAATATTTTAAAAGCTTCTAAAGTAGAATTTTGGAAAATTTTGAGTTTGGGGGGAAGGGGGATTTCAAAAATATCTTCTCATAACATAATTTATCCTCTAAAGTTGATTCTGATGTTGGTAGCACTCTATGTCTTAGCGCTTTATAATTATTTAAAAAGCTTCTAAAGTAGAATTTTGGAAAATTTTGAGTTTGGGGGGAAGGGAGATTTCAAAAACATCTTCCCATGACATAATTTGTCTTCTGTGATTCTTATGTATGTAGCGATCTATGTCGTAGCGCTTTAGAAATATTTAAAATATTTTAAAAGCTTCTAAAGTAGAATTTTGAAAAATTTTGAGTTTGGGGGGAGGGAGATTTCAAAAACATCTTCCCGTGATATAATGTGTCCTCAAGTCGATTCTGATGTTTTTAACACTGTATCTTTTAGTACTTTAGAAATATTTTAAAAGCTTCTAAAGTATAATTTTAAAAAATTTTGAGTTTGGGGGTAGGGTGATTTCAAAAACCTCTTACCGTGATATAACCTGTCCTCTGAAGTCGATTCTGATGTTTTTAGCACTCAATGTCTTAGTGCTTAAGAAATATTTAAAAAGCTCCAAAAGCAGAATTTTTAAAAATTTTGAGCTTGGGGGGAAGGGTGATTTTCAAAACATCTTCACGTGATATAACGTGTCATCTGAAGTCAATTCTGATATTTTTAGCACTCTATGACTCTGTGCTTTAGAAATATTTAAAAAGCTACTAAAGTAGAATTTTGGAAAATTTTCAGTTTGGGGGGAGGGGAGATTTCAAAAAAATCGTCCCATGACATAAATTGTTCTCTAAAGTTGATTCTGATGTCTTTAGCTCTCTATGTCTTATAGCTTTATAAATATTTAAAATATTTAAAATATTATAAAGTATAATGTTTAAAAAATTTGAGTTTGGGGGGAGGTTAAAAACATCTGCCCGTGATATAATGTGTCCTCTGAAGTCGATTCTGATGCTTTTAGATCTGTATGTTTAAGTACTTTAGAAATATTTTAAAAGCTTATAAATTAGAATTTTATAAAATTTTGAGTTTTGGGGAAAGGGTGATTTCAAAAACCTCTTCCTGTGATATAACGTGTCCTCTGAAGTCGATTCTGATGTTTCTAGTACTCTATCTTTTAGTACTTTAGAAATTTTTTAAAAGCTTCTAAAGTAGAATTTTAGAAAATTTTAAGGTCGGGTGGAAGGGGAATTTAAAAAGCATCTTCCCATGACATAATTTGTCCTCTAAGAAGGATTAGGTTATTTTTACTGATCTCTCTTGTGAAATCCTTTCCCTAATTAATACAGTTTAAATGGTCTTATCAACAGAGTTGTTTGGCATGTGCCTGCTACCCTTAAGGGTAAGGGTGATAAGGCAAGTGTGACATCACAACAAACCTGGTATACCATAAAGAAAGTCAGCATGGGTTGAAAATTAAATGGCTTAGGATTTAAATAGGATTTTGGAATATATTTTAATGAACAAGGTTAAAACCAGAAGTTGTGTAAGGTGAGCAGTGATTTATATTTATGATAGTAATATAGGATGAAATATGAGTTAAAAACAACTAGTAATGTGCAGTAATATACAATTATATAGAGGGGGGGGGATGATGGGAGGGAGGGACTTCACAGTACCGTCCCAGGACAAACCTTAGCATGTACATCCATCCCTGAAAGTTTCATTTTCCTAACCCAACTCCTTTCCAAGAGGGCCAAAAGTAACTAAAGTAGAATTTTACCGACCTGAAACTTTTGCTCTCAAATCGTTTAGCTTTAGAGTACCCACTATGTCCTATATTTTTTATTCTAATTTGGAATTTGAAGTGTTTGTGCTTTTAAGAATTTTTTAAAATGAAAATATCGAAAATCGTGCTTATGAAAAATCATTGAAAAGTTTTTGAAACAATTTTTATTATCCGTCCAAAGCACTTTACTTCAATACATGCGGCTTGGCAAAAGTTTGTCTAAAATAGTAGTCTAAGCATTGGGCAGAAAATGCTTTAAAAAGGCAGAAAAAGGTTTTCTTGATATGTTTTATTTTCTCGTCCAACTTTCTTTTGCTTTCTCTCTTGACTGTTATTTTTATTAATTTGTTTTCGACTTTTTATTATGCTTTCTTTTTATTAATGGATGGTCCTGGAAGCACTTACAATATAAAACAATTCATCGACTTTTCTTGACTCTCTTGTCCGTTTGTTTTTACCTTTTATTTTTTTTTACTTTTTTTTAATTTCTACTTTCTACTCTACGTTTTTTATTGTCATTAAGAAATGATCGTAAGGCTTGTCCCCATTATTGAGCCTGAGATTGTTTTATTAAATGTTCCGCTTCATCGGTCGGGGTTGGGGGAGGTATCAAACGTTTAGAATAAAGTACGGAAAAAAATGTAAGGTGATTACAATGAGTGACCTAAGTTGCCAACAAATTTTCGAAACCCCATAAAAAAAAGAAACGTTTTTCTTTTGAATTTTCGGCTTTTTTAGTTCAAGTTCGTTAAGAAATGGTGTTGAAAGGGGTCGCAAAATCTTTTAATAACTTAAGTTTTATGGTTTTGTTTTATCTATCCGTTTACTGTAGATAATATATATTTTTTTCTGTAAAAAAAAAGGTCACCATATCAAACCAAAAAAAAAAATAAGCTTCCATCTTCTCATTCCGTGTATAGTAGCACAACTGTAATTACTTGCCAAATAAAATGATAGAAAAAAGGTAACCAAACCGAAAAACAATTGCATACAGACTGGATGACAAAGCAGAAATGAGGACAAAAAAAAAGTGCCAAGGATAAAAAAAAGGAAAAAGATACTCAAAAGCAATTGCTGGTGAATAGGCATCGAATCGGTGTTTTAGTTGCCGGGTCTTTTTAACAAGGACAAATAGTAAGCCTGCCACCCAGCCTTACGGTAGTAGGGGTCTATACCTGGACCGTGAATTGTCAAGTATAGCAATAATCCACTGCTACCACAGGATTACCGTGGTCATCAAGCTAAAACAAGTTTTGATCCACGGACATATCTTGGATTTACTTATATCAATGTATATTTAGCTGCTTAAATATAATAATTATACCTCATACCTCTTTATGCTCCATTACTTACATGTATCCTTAATTACTAAATTATACTAATATATTTCCTAATTATATACCAGTTCTACTAATTCTAAGTATTTACTAATAAATTTTAAGTGTATACTAATAAGCATGTACTATAAAAGTCTTATATACTAACTATATATAACTCTTATTATACATCTACTAATTGTGACGTAGGTAACAA
Source organism: Artemia sp. Qi Xiang Cuo (assembly GCF_049724085.1). Taxonomy (NCBI): domain Eukaryota; kingdom Metazoa; phylum Arthropoda; class Branchiopoda; order Anostraca; family Artemiidae; genus Artemia; species Artemia sp. Qi Xiang Cuo. Next base: position 80,368 of record NW_028300510.1, read on the forward strand.
TCATATCTACTTAAATTATATCCACTTATACTTGAAAACCACAGTTTCCTAAGGATTTTGTTCTGGTTGTTCCAAAATCATGAAGCTTTAGGGCATTACTAGATCTTTCTCAGTGTTGCCACGTCTAACCGTGAAAATAACTAGGCAGAACTAACTGATTATATTTGACAACGCCCTTTGTCTCTAAAAATCCGTCCCTAAATGATATTTCATCTTATTGTACTACCATCTGTTGCATTTTAATCACCCCTTCTCTAATGCTAAAACTTCTCTAAGGCTAAACTGCAAAAACTAAAACTAGAGATTAACAATTCAATAAAATAATTTTAGGAATCAAAGAAACGTTTTGATGAAAATGAAGAATTCAAAGAAAAAGCCCGTGCTGCTGTTGTTGAACTGCAGTCCTATGACCCACACCAATATAAACGGTGAACTTATCTGTGATACCTCTAGGAAAGGTAATTAACACTAGGCTTACTTTCTTTTATTTCAGTATGTATTCGGGCTCTGTGTTGAGGTCAAATACAGGTCTGTTTTTACAGGTCTGGTAGTATTTTTGTTACAGGTCTGGTCTGGGAAATTACAGGTTATTTACAGGTCTGGTATTCTTTTTGTACAGGTCTGGTAGTCTTTTTGTTCTGGTAGTCTTTTTGTTACAGGTCTGGTCTGGTTAATTACAGGCTATTTACAGGGCTGGTAGTCTATTTGTTGTTACTTTGTCTGATCCCATGGTTGTATCTGGCAACCTTTCTACTGTTTTATATGTTCAGCAGTCTTTTTTTACAGATATGATAGTCATTTTGATCTGACATTCTGTTTGTTAAAGGTCTGGTCTGGGTAATTACAGGTTATTTACAGGTCTTGTAGTCTTTTTTTTTGTTACTTTGACTGACCCCATGGTTTTATTTGGTAGTATTTCTGCTTTTTTACAGGTTTGGTAGTCTTTTTGGTCTGATAGTCTTTTTGTTACATGTGTGGTCTGGGTAATTACAGGCCATTTACAGGTCTGATAGTCTTTTGTTGTTACCTTGACTGACCCCATGGTTGTGTCATATCCAAATCCAGATTGGGAATTGCCTCCGTTGGTCGAAAAAAATTGTATAATTGCACTATCAGTTTTGCTCTCAAGCACACTAATGCTGAAATAAATTATGAACAATGAAACGGGAAATGACCAAGGCCATGTATATGAGGCAGGGGAGGCATTTGCCCCCCCCTCCTAAGATCTCTCCTTTCCCTAAGAAAAGTTTCTGGCTAATGCTAGAACCCTGAATACGGGCCTAGACTATATACACAAGTTTGCTTATTTTCCTTGTTTTATTTTTTGCTGATTATATTGTTTTGGAATCATTTTCATATTTATTTCGGTAGTATTAAGCTTTAAAACCAGCCAGATATTATAAACGAATTGTGTTTTTGTTTGTTACACAGCAGAGAACTAACGAAGCAAAGAAAAAAAATGTGATTTTCCTCGTTTTTCAAGCTAAGGGACTGTAAATTTCCTGAATAGGGGTTTTCGGCCAAGGCAATCCTAATGGTCTACAATGTGTTTTTATCCCACACTATTTTATGGGGTTTCAGGTTTGTTCTTTTTTACTATCTTCGTCTTTTACTAGTTTGTATCTATCTCTGTAGCCGTGACACTTTTTATTTTATACTGCTATTTATTTCTGTTCTTTATTGTTTTTCCTTCATCGTAAAAAAATCACGTAATCGTAAGAAAAATAATATAATCTTGTACCTGCAGAAGTGTTAATTCTAAAACACCGAAAATAAAAGGCACATAAGAATTCATATGATGTACCTGAAAACACCTCTTCTTTAGTGGGGTAATTTCATCAAAATCCTGGATGGGGTGGGGGGCAAAGTTGGAGCAGATTTTCCCAAGCCAAGTGAAAATGATAGTGAAAAATGAAAAATAAGCTATATAGTAGCATAAAGGCATAAGGTGTACTAAAGAAAACTGATTTTTCTGTGGAGGCTTGAATTATGTAGGTCTATTTTAGTTTGGCGAGATTTTGATTACGCTAAATTTCAACTGGAGGGGACAGCTGACCCTCTGCCCCATAGTAAAGTACACCCCTGATCTTCATCTTCATATGAATTCTAATTAATTTAATGCTGGTACAGGAAACGGATCCCCATCCTAATGAATATTGTACAAGAATGTGAAACTTGTATTTTTAAAGTGTTTATTTTGTATTTTTAGTTATATTTTGTGGGGGGGGGGTCCAGGGCTGATCCTGTTGAACCAGCAGTCCTAGAAGATCGGAAGAGGGCTTATTTGGTCGGAAATCAAAAGTTCTAGTTGCCTTTTTAAGTGATTAAAAATACTGGAGGGCACCTAGCCCTCTCCCGCGTCCCTTTGTCCCCCAAGTCAGACCCAAATTTTGAGATTGCTATTTTGTTATAGTTAATAACGTTAATTAAATGCATATTTTGTATTAGGTTACATTTTACTTATAGTCAGAACAATGGCGGTTTACCCCTTATTCTCATTATACGGATTTGATGAAATTTTTTTGTTAAAAATGCCCTTTTTATATCTAGATTACCGTACAGGTTTGGACTGGCTGGGCTTTAAGAAGAAAAAGAAATGAAGTTTTGTTAAAAGAAATTCACAAATAACAGCAAACCCGAAGTTTGTAAACTTGTGTGGGTAAATATCACCCTTTACAAAGCCCTACATACACACTCAATACCAGCCATCTATATGCCCCATTTTCATTGTTCTATTAGGTAGAGGCTTAATTAAATCTATTTACGCCCTTACGCTCTGCTTAGTTACGCCTTACCGCCCAGTTTATTTATGTCCAGACGCCCAGGCAACATTATAGCCACACTAGTAGAAAAAATCAGAATTACGCTTGACTACAGTGCCAATTTTGTATTTCCCAGTTCGTAATTTGTCCTGTTTAACAATGCTCAAATTTCTAGCGTAATTTTTGTAATTGTAAGTCTCTACTACTACTAACTACTCACGGCAGCATCTTTGTATTCACATAGTGTAAAACTGATAGCAATATAAAGTAGAATGAATTGGTACCGCTTATACTTGCTCACAAAATTTCTAAATTGTCAGAAAAATATTCCTATTTTGTTGAATCTCCCTCAAGTAGCGCTGGCATTATGTGAATTGCGACTAATTTCAGTAATAATTCTTAGTATATTGATGTCAGCTCTTTTTTTGGAGCTGGTTAAAAGACATTTAGAAAAGTGAAAATAGCGAGAAGTCAGTATATATTGTATATAGAGGCAGTTCAATATTTATGGGTTAGTGCATGAATTCAAACCATAAGGAATAGGACATTATCAGGGTTTATTCGGCATTTTAGAGATTGAAAAATCAGAGAATTGGAATTTTAACTTAGTACTGGAAGTAAAACTTTTACAAAATGAATCATTTTTGGAAAGGATCCCCCTCTACCAAATGCCAGTACAAAACTACAACCCATTCCGCCTATCTAGTTATAGTGCAAATTTCCTTATAAGAAGCACTAAGTCTTATTTCATTTTTTGATGATTGTCATTTTTACTCAAGAAATTAAATTCACTGTCATTCTTTTTTTCAATGATTCCATTTCTGTCTTACCTGCAGATGCAGAGGGTGTATTCTCCTCAGTATCATTTAAATTTTAGGCATCCGTTATTCTTACATTATTCATCTTATTCTTTTTATTTGTCTATTCTTTAGTTGTTGTTGGTTATTCTTTCTTTTAAGCTCTACGTTTCAAGATTTTCATATTTTTTTTTCTGTTCTCTTTCAGGTCTTTTTACTGTTATCCCATGATTTGAGTTATAGATGGCGTTTAAACACAATCACAGGATAACAGTAGAGACTACTTTGGATTCAAATCAGGCTCATTCACAATACTCCAACAGATTTGCAATGCTCCATTACTAAATCAAGATCCGGCTTAATATTCGCTTCACAAGCACCCAGCATCAGTACCATTTTGTTTTCAAAGATTAATAAAATTAAATCTTTTACATTATGTCATTTTTTTGTCAAATAGAGCCATTCATTAGAAAAATTAAAAATAAAGCCTTACCACCATATAGGGTGTGCATTGCTACCGACAGCACTGCCTGACCCTCTCCCTCGGAGTGTCTTCACGTACCAGCTTACAACTTTATCTTGTGGGATAAAGACCAACTATAGATGTAATTTGAAGCAGTATAGTTTTCTAACGATAAAACTACACATTCAAGCCATATCTGGTTAACGACCATGAAGGGAGGTCTGGTCATGAAAATCTGCCTATGCAGTCTCTCCAAGAAAATATAAGCATAAAAATATTTCTGTAAACATTTTGAACGGCTGGCTTTAATTATACTCCTTGTAAAAATCAGCCAAATTGTCTTGGAATGTTTTCATCTAAAAATAATTTGTTGAGGAAATTTCGAGCCTCTCTGTACCAGCTTCTTCAAATTTCTCGCTTTTTTGAATTTTCTGTTTCAGCCTATTTTCATCTTATTGGGTACTTTGAAACCTTTCATAATTTTTATTGTGGGGGACCACTATAAGGAGACAGTTGCAGTCCATGAAGGTTATGTATTTTAAAAAAGTAGTTGCCTCGAAAAATAATTTTAGTAGCTTAGCTCTTAAAGATGACCTGAGTCTACAAAATTTTTGTAAAAGGAATATAAAGATAATCAAATTTTGGTTACAGATATTACATTTGCTCGATAACCGTCGAGTTACAATGACCTGTTGAAATATTCAGGGTCAAAACAGGGTAAAGCCGCTCTGGAAAAAGCTGGCTTTTCATAAGCATGGAATAATTACCAGGGTCCATATTGCAAACCTGACGATTTCTTTTGATTGTTGAATTTGGTTCTTAAGTATCAGGATATGCAAGTCGAGCTTACTGGTTTTAAGATGTCAGGTTCTCTCAGATTTTATAAGCCGATTAAATTAGTATATGGACAGGAGTTTTACTAGATACTCTGCCTACCTTGGAGGGCGCTAAGGTGTTGGTTGTAGGTGTGAGCAGATTTTATGACATAGTGTAGTGCACACTGGCACTCTTACGATGAAAATGACCCGGGAGGCAAGTCTACTTGCCCCCTTTGTAGGGAATATGGGAGTGACCTACAAAATTTTATGTGTAATTGTAAAGGTTTGGAGAATTTACAGGGAAGAAAAGAGCGTGGGAGGGGGCCTAGTTGGCCTCAAATTTTTTGGTACCTTAAAAAGCACTATAACTTTTAATTTTTATTCGGATGAGTCCTCTCGCTATAGTCAAGGGACACTTACTCGATACGATCACTCCTGAAGAAAAACAAAACAATCTTTGATATTTCCACTTGCAGAAAATACTAAATTTAACAATTTTTAAGATCGGAGTGTGTAACCTCTACACTAGGGTTTTTTGATGCGTTGGATCTGATGGTGTGGTCTTCATTAGGATTATATGACTTAACGGGTGTTTTCTACGTTTTTTTAAAATAGAGCAAATATTTTCTGGTTCGTTATTTTTGATGTGAATGAATATAATTTATGAAACTTGTATATTCTAAATCAAGATATAATGATATTATTTGTATGTTATAATGATAGAAATATTAAGATGTTGAGTTTACATGACTCGTTCTTATGTTCGATACATGCTTACAGTTCGTTACAACCCTCCGTTTGATTATGAGAAATGTTTTAATATTGAAGAAGGAAAACTTTATGAGTTAGAAAATGAAGGGTTAATGGATGACAGCATGACAGACTTACCCATACCACTTAATAAAAATGATTTTCTGGAAAGTTTTCATAATTTCATTTATATTATTAGAGGCAGAAAAGATAATACAAAATACATACCTTGCTTAGGAATAAGTATGCTGGATCTTTAAATCTTTCAGGGGCAGCCAATAATCTTCAGGGGTAACCTGCCTCTCTTCAGATACCTGGTGAAAGCTATCTCTTTGGTTATAAAGTCGATAAGAAGGCATCCTGCTAAAGCCATTATTCTCTCAGTTTTAGCGGATAAAAAGTTTAGGAAATCAAATCCATCGAAATATTTTATTTATAATTTCATATTATTTTTAAAACATAAACACCATTATCTTACAAAGAAATAAAAAAAGAAATAACAAACAAATGTGGGTAAAAAACGACTCCATTCCATCAAAGTCGTCCGAGAGAGGGGGTCGGACAGCCATTGTGTTCACTGTAGTTTAATAGTCAACTAACCCTGCCGTTGAGGATAAAAATACCTATACATCTCTTTGGGAAAAATCTGTAAGTTATGAATTTTGCCCATTGTTTCCGTATAGCATTTGGTATTGGAAAGTGTACAAAAACTTTTCGGGGGAGGGGGGGGGTTGAATTTTCTACGGGGGAAATTTGAGGGCAAGAGGAGGGACAGTACTGCAGGATGTAAGTACCCAGAGGGTGAAATTTCATGGGAAATTAAACAACGAGGAAATTTGCAAGATTTCTCATACTAAATGTTTTTTGTCTTATTTTTCTCTTTGCCTAATAAATTTTATATGTGGAGATTTTACCGGGTTGGGATTGTCTAGAGGATCTTTTCTTGGGTCGGGGGATTTTCTTCTGGGGAAATTTTCCACGGGGGAATCTTTTGCTGGAGAAATTTTTCACCTGGGGGGGGGGTGAGATTTAAGGGAAAGATTTATCACTAATGGAGATTTCAGCCATGTCTTTTTCAAATAATTGTTTGTTATGTATATCTTATCAGTCAAAACCATTCGTAAGAAATTTCCGATACAATTATAGTTCAAAACAGGGATAAAATCCTTTTTAATAGACATTGTATAGAAAATTCACAAAAAATGCAAGATATTTCGGTCACATTTACAGTGATGTCATCAGTAGTAAAACTAAACTAAAACAATTTAAAACAAAAGCTTATAAACAAAATCAAATAAAACTACTTATTGTTTAAATCTCTAATTCTTTTCAGAGAAAAGGCGGAAGCTAGCCTCTTTGACCTTCTTGGATTCGGTTCATTAGCGTTCAATGATATAACATTTGGACAAAGGTCAACTACATTTGGCGAATTGAACTTTACTCTGTCAGATTTTAATAAATTATAATAGATAGAGTTCAGCCCAAATTCACCTGTATCCCGATTCGAAGCGATATTCTTGAATAAGATTTTCTATTTCAAGAGTTTCACGAAAATTTTGGTTTAAACCCAAATTCCCAGAAATCAAATAGAAATTCTCGAACAAAATAAAACTGTCTGGAAAATTGAAAATATGTTCTGAAAGGGCTGAAGTAAAATCTTCAGACTTAGAATCTTGCTTTAAAGCCGAAGCAATAGCATCTTTATGTTGTAATAATTTCATTTCCAAACTCTGGTTAGTACGTCCCACACATGAGCTTCCACAATTACGTAGGATCTGATAAAACCTACTTCGTTTCCACAATGGAGTTAGATCAATCCCAGAATTTAGAAAACTACCCAAAGTCTTATTACTCTTTGAAGCTACCCTTAGACCACTAATTTGTAAAATTCTTTTAAGTTTTTCACTTAGCCCCGGGACGGATGGTAAGGAAAAAAAAACATCCTTCTCCCGAGTCGT
>NW_028300510.1:88415-207714 GCF_049724085.1 Artemia sp. Qi Xiang Cuo
GACTTCGCTCGATTGCGATCGAAAAAAACACTTCCAGCTTACTTATAAAATGTTGCACCGAAGAGCTAGGTGGTCTGTAAAACAAACAACACAACACATTTTCACTACCAAAATCAAGCTCGACAACCAAAAATTCAAACAACATTTCTTCATACATAGAATCAAAATCCGAAACAATCCTGTAAGTAATATCATTATGAATAAAAAAACCAAGGCCTCCTCTCGATCTGTCATTCCTAGTCTTAGAAATAAAATTGTAACCGTTAATATTCGCTAGGTGACTAGTTGACTCATTTAAGAAAGTCTCACATACAGCTAATACATCAACTCGGTAGTTTGGAAGGAACGAAGATAAATGGTCCAAACTACTCATCAACCCGCAACAGTTTAAACTCGCCAGCCTCACACTACCAGGAGAAACATGTCCGTTAATCTCATTAGGGAGTAAATATTTGTTAATAGGGAGGGATCTAATAAAAATATCATATTCATCATCCGAAAAACCACAATCTGGAGAAATTTTTATTAAATCGAATGGGTCTCTCTCTAAATCTCTCAACCTGCTCGATGTCCCATCACCAGCAGAATTAATCATTATCATTTTGACTTATAAAACCGTCTGGTGGGAGTCTGTAGTGAGGCAGTAATAAATCATCAACCAAACCTTGATGTGGAAGAGTACGGCACGTCTTGTTAAATATCTTATCTTCAAATTAAAAAAAAACCCTAACCAAAAACACAACCTTATTTATTGGCCTTTGGAAAATAGAAAAAAAGAAAAGCGACGATGAAGCTTAATCTGGCATGGCAGACTTAACAAGTCGAAGTCGCATTGAGCACTGAACACAATAAGAAAGAAAAAAACAACGAAAAGAAAAAAACCAACACTGACTAGTGGTCATTTTCCCAATCATGACGCACACCAACCAAATGAACTTGTTTCATCTCTCGATCGCGGACGTATTTCATTAAACAAATAAAACAAATAATGGTCCGCGTATACACTACAAACAAACTAATTAATCTTTTCCCAGTCAGAAGAATCACTTTTTTTCACTTCTTTTTCACTTATGACGCACTCTGGATGAAACGATCAGTTTCGACTCTTTCAATTCTTGTGCTTTCGAGAGTAGGGAGTTTCGAATCATGTTGAGAGCAGGGGGCAGGTCTGTAGAGATTATAATCCCACTACCTTTTAGCTTTTTAACATTGTTCATGATCGACTGGACATCACTCTCCGAGCTTAGTGAAATAAATACGGGGGACTCCTTGCGTCGGCTATTTTGCTTGCTGCGCCTATTTGTGATGTTTGCAGCCCGTGAAGAAATCCGATAGCACTTAGTCATAGATATTTGAAAAAAACTACGTTTTCTAAAGAGTTAAAGAGGCTGAGTTACAAGGTCGAACCTTAAAACGTACAGGGATTAGGAGGCACAGTTGGGGGGCTGCCGCCCCAAACCCCGCTTTCGCAGCCTTTAAATATAAAAAAAATTTCTTTAAACTGAAAGTAAGGAGCGACATTAAAACTTAAAAAGAACAGAAATTATTCCGTATATGAAAGAGGCTGTGCCCTCCTCAACGCCTCGCTCTTTACGCTAAAGTTTTTATTGTTTAAAAAAGAGTTGTGAAAAGTCAAACTTTAGCGTAAAGAGCGAGGCGTTGAGGAGGGCACAGCCTCTTTTCATATACGGAATAATTTCTGTTCTTTTTAAGTTTTAATGTCGTCTCACATTTCAGTTTAAAGAAATTTTTTTATATTTAAAGGCTGCGAAAGCGGGGAAGTTTGGGGGCGGCAGTCCCCAACTGTGCTCTCTAATCCTGTACGTTTTAAGGTTCGACCTTGTAACTCAGCCTCTTTAACTCTTTAGAAAACGTAGTTTTTTCAAATAATTTCTGCACGTTTTTGTACAGTTTATTACTTATTATTGCTTGACTAACTGTTAGCTGATCGTGTCAGGAGTTAAAGTTGGGGGCTTCCGCCCCCAAACCCCCGCTCTTGAACATTCTTGTGTTAAGGCTTTTAATTCCTGAATACTCAAATCACGTCGTACAGGGTGCCTCCTAATCCCTGTACGTTTTAAGGTTCGAACTTGTGACTCAGCCTCTTTAACAGCCCCCAACTGTGCCTCCCTAATCCCTGTACGTTTTAAGGGTCGACCTTGTAACTCAGCCTCTTTAACTCTTTAGAAAACGTAATTTTTTTCAAATAATTTAAAAAAAGAAACTGAGTTTCTTTTTCAAAGTATATAAAAAAGTTGCTCTGATGGTGAATCGAACCCGAGTTTTCCGCCTGAAAGTCAGTATCAGCCGCTGGACTATACAAACACCATTCCCCCAAACACATCCAATCAAAATTTTAAGACAGCCATTTTGTTCAGCGTAATTGTTTTCCAGATAGAAAATATATTTTTGAGGAGGACACTCCCCCACAACCCATGGAGCAAGGGTTTTAAGTTATGGCCTGGGGGCATATAAAAATTTTTATAGAAGGCGTTGTCATAGAAACTTCAAAAAGGCTCATTTGATTGGAAATTCAAAGGGCTAGTGCCCTTTTTAATAGTTGAAAGTGATTGGACGGTAACTAAACCCCATCTCACACCCACCTTTTCATAGGCAGCGCGCTAGCGCTGCCTAAGTAAAGATCGATGTGGGTAAAAAGTGTTGTTTTTTGGGTTTTTTTTTCTCCATACCCGGGCATATCGTATCGAAGGACTCGTCTTAGAAACTTTGAAAAGGGCTCACTCGATTGAAAATTGGAGTGGTTAGTGCCCTTTTAATAGTCGAAAGTGATTGGAGGGCAACTAGCCCCCCCCCCCCACGCCCATCATTCCCCCAGACACATCCAATCAAAATTTTTAGATATTCATTTTGTTCACCGTAGTTGATTTCCAGATAGAAAATATGTTTTGAGGAGGAAACTCCCCCACTGCCCTCAGGGCAAGGGTTTTAAGTTATGCCCTGGGGGCATATAAGGTTTTTACAGAAGGTGTTGTCGTAGAAACTTCCAAAAAGGCTCATTCCATTGGAAATTCAAAGGGCTAGTACCCTTATTAATAGTCAAAAGTGATTGGAGGGCAACTCGCCCCCCCCCCTCCTCCCACGCCCATCATTCCCCCAAATACATCCAATCAAAATTTTGAGATAGCCATTTCATTCAGCGTAGTTTATTTCCAGATAGAAAATATGTTTTTGAGGAGGACAACCCCCACATCCCTCAGGGCAAGGGTTTTAAGTTATGCCCAGGGGGCATATAATGTTTTTATAGAAGGCGTTGATAGAAAATACGTTTTTGAGGAGGAGACTCCCCAACAACCCTCAGGACAAGGGTTTTAAGTTATATCCTGGGGTATATAAGGTTTTTATAGATGGCGTTGTCATAGAAACTTCAAAAGGGGCTCATTTGATTGGAAATTCAAAGGGCTAGTGCCCTTTTTAATAGTTGAAAGTGATTGGAGGGCAACTAGCCCCTCCCCACGTCCATCATTCACCAAAATACATCCAATCAAAATTTTGAGATAGCCATTTTGTTCAGCGTGGTTTATTTCCAGATAAAAAATATTTTTTTGAGGGAGACACTCCCCCACAACCCTCAGGGCGTGGGTTTTAAGTTATGCCCAGGGGGCATATAATGTTCTTATAGAAGGCGTTGTCATAGAAACTTCAAAAAAAGCCCATTCGATTGGAAATTCAAACGGCTAGTGCCCTTTTTAATTGTCGAAAGTGATTGTAGGGCAACTAGCCCCCCCCCCCACGCCCATCATTCCCCCAAACACATCCAATAAAAATTTCGAGATATTCATTTTGTTCAACGTAGTTGATTTCCAGATAGAAAATATGTGTTTGAGGAGGAAACTCCCCCACAGCCCTCAGGGCAAGGATTTTAAGTAATGCTCTGGGGGCATATAATGTTTATATAAAAAACGTTGTCGTAGAAACTTTAAAACAGGCTCATTCGATTGGAAATTCAAAGGGCTAGAACCCTTTTTAATAGTCAAAAGTGATTGGAGGACAACTAGCCCCCCCCCCTCCCACGCCCATCATTCCCCCAAATACATCCAATCAAAATTTTGAGATAGCCATTTCGTTCAGCGTAGTTGATTTCCAGATAGAAAATATGTTTTTGAGCAGGACAACCCCCACAGCCCTCAGGGCAAGGGTTTTAAGTTATGCCCAGGGGGCATATAAGGTTTTATAGAAGTCCTTGTCGTAGAAACTTCAAAACAGACTCATTCAATTGGAAATTCAAAGGGCTAGTGCCCTTTTTAATAGTCGAAAGTGATTGGAGGGCAACTATCCCCCCCACGCCCATCATTCCCCCAAACAAAACCAATCAAAATTTTGAGATAGCCGATTTGTTCAGCTTGATTGATTTTCATATACAAAATATATTTTTGTGGATGAAACTCCCCCACAACCCTCGGGGCAAGGGTTTTAAGTTATGCCCTGGGGGCATATAATGTTTTTATAGAAGGCGTTGTTGTAGAAACTTCAAAAAAAGCTCATTCGATTGGAAATTTAACGGGCTAGCGCCCTTTTTTAATAGTCGAAAGTGATTGGAGGGCAACTAGCCCCCCCGCCCTTCATTCCCCCAAATTCATTCAATAAAAATTTGGAGATAGCCATTTTGTTCAGCGTAGTCGATATACACATAGAAAATATGTTTTTGAGGAGGATACTCTGCCACAGCCCTCAGGGCAAGGGTTTTAAGTTATGTCCTGGGGGCATATAAGGTTTTTATAGAAGAAGTTGTCATGGAAACTTCAAAAAGGGCTCATTCGATTCAAAATCCAAAGGGCTAGTGCCCTTTTTAATACTCGAAAGTGATTAGTAATATTTTTTGTTGTTGTTGTTGTTTAGACCAGGGCACTTCGTATCGAAGGAGTTGTCTTGGGAACTTCGAAAGGGGGCTCATTCAATTGAAAATAGAAAGGGCTGACGCCCTTTTTAATAGTCAAAAGGGATTGGAGGGTAACTAATCCCCTTCTACTCCCACCCTCCCATTTGCCCATTATGTTTAAAAACTAAATGTTCCCTCAAGATTAAATCAAAATGCACTGTGATAATGCTAATTCCCAATAAGGCATCTCAGCAGTAACCCAAGAACGACTGAGGGTATTATATTCAAACTTTCGAGGCTACTTCTGCTCTTAAAAATTAACTAAATCAAAATAGAGTAAGTGTATCAAAGCTATCAAAGAAAGTAAACAGATCTTTTTGCGAATGGTATCAAGTTTTCCATTTCAGGTCAACTAGAGGAGGTATGAAACTAAGTTAAACAGTACTATTTGTGTCCAGATTTTTAAAATGGTTTATGTTGTTAAAAATTGCTGAAAATTTTTCTCCAGAATACAAATAGCAGGCCAAACTATAAAGTCTTAAAAAATGAAAATATTTAAAGTGTTATTTTTTTTCCCTGAAAAGACTGTGTCAATATAAAACAAACCGAAATGAATTAAAAAAAACTTGTTCCACAAAATAAGTTTTTCAAAGGAAAGTAAACAACTCCATTAAACAAAAAATAATCAAAAATAAAATAAAATAATCTACCAAGCTCAAAACTACCGCAAATCAGTATCGATAAATAAATGAAACCCAACACGAACAGAAAATAAAATAAATAACCGAGTCAAACTCAAAACGAGTAGAAATTAACATAAATTGGGCGCAAAACCCAAAAGGGCACTAGCCCGTTGAATTTCCAATCGAATGAGCTTTTTTTGAAGTTTCTACGACAACGCCTTCTATAAAAACATTATATGCCCCCTGGGCATAACTTAAAGCCTTGCCCTGAGGGTTGTGGGGGAGCGTCCTCTTCAAAAATATATTTTCTATCTGGAAATCAACTACACAAGACGGCTATCTCAAAATTTTGATTGGATGTATTTGGGGGAATGATGGGCGTGGGAGGGGGGCTAGTTGCCCTCCAATCACTTTCGACTATTTAGAAGGGTACTGGCCATTTGAATTTCCAATCGAATGTGCCTCTTTTGAAGTTTCTACGACAACGCCTTCTATAAAAACCTTATATGCTCCCATGGAATAACTTAAAACCGTTGCCGTGAGGGTTGTGGGAGAGTGTCCTCCTCAAAAACATATTTTCTATCTGGAAATCAACTACGGTGAACACAATGAATATCTCAAAATTATGATTGGATGTGTTTGGGGGAATGATGAGCGGGGAGGGGGGCTAGTTGCCCTCCAATCACTTTTGACTATTAAAAAGGGCACTAGCCACTCCAATTTCCAATAGAGGGAGCCCTACTCGAAGTTTCTACGACGACTCCTTCGATACGAAGTGCCCGGGTATGGAGAAAAAAAACCCAAAAAAACAAAACATTGCGCCCAAATCGATCTTTAATTAGGCAGCGCTAGCGCGCTGCCTATGAAAAGATGGGCGTGAGAGAGGGGTTAGTTACCGTCCAATCACTTTCAACCATTAAAAAGGGCACTAGCCCTTTTAATTTCCAATCAAATGAGCCTTTTTTGAAGTTTCTATGACAACGCCTTCTATAAAAACCTTATAAGCCCCCAGGGCATAACTTAAAACCCTTGCCCCGAGGGTTGTGGGGGTGTGTCATCCTCAAAAACATATTTTCTATCTGGAAAACAACTACCCTGAACAAAATGGCGATCTCAAAATTTTGAGTGGATGTGTTTGGGGGAATGATGGGCGTAGGGGGGGGGGCTAGTTGCCCTCCAATCACTTTCGACTATTAAAAAGGGCACTAGCCCTTTGAATTTCCAATCGAATGAGCCTTTCTTGAAGTTTCTATGACAATGCCTTCTATAAAAACCTTATATGCCCCCTGGGCATAACTTAAAACCCTTGCCGTGAGGGTTGGGGGGAGTGTCCTCTTCAAAAACATATTTTCTATCTGGAAATCAACTACGCTAAACAAAATGGCTATCTCAAAATTTTGATTGGATGTGTTTGGGGTATAATGGGCGTGGGGGGCTAGTTGCCCTCCAATCACTTTTGACTATTAAAAAGGGCACTAGCCACTCCAATTTCCAATTGAATGAGCCCTTTTCGAACTTTCTACGACAACTCTTTCGATATGAAGTACCCAGGTATGGAGAAAAAAAAACAAAAACAAAAAAAAAACAAAAAAACAACACATTGTTCCCACATCGTCCTTTCTTAGGCAGCGCTAGCGTCATGTGCATTGTAAACTGACAATGCACATGAATGTGCATTGTAGTTTATTATACATATACTGATATTTAGTAATCAAAATGTTAAAATTATTTGATTTATTAAAGTTATAAAAGTAAAAACAGTTATATTTTTTTCAGTAAAGTGCAAATTTTGTTCTGGCCTTGAGAATGCATAGGTTGCATAGGGAATGCATAGAATTTGCACTTTACTGAAAAAAATATAAATGTTTTTAGTTTTATAACTTTAATAAATCAAATAATATTAACATTTTGATTACTAAATATCAGTATATGTATATTAAACTGACAATGCACATTCATTTGTATTTTTCAGTAAAGTGCAAATTTTGTTCTGGAAAATTTTGTTTTGATAGGGGTTTTGCGCCCAACTTATGTTAATTTCTGCTCGTTTTGAGTTTGACACGGTTATTTATTTTAATTTCTGTTCGTTTTGGGTTTCATTTATTTATCGATGCTGATTTGTGGTAGTTTCGAGCTTGGTAGATTATTTTCTTTTTGCTCATGGAGTTCTTTTTGTTTAATGGAGTCCTTTACTTTTCTTTGAGAAACTTATTTTGTGGAAATTTTTTTTTAATTAATATATATATATACATCAAACCATTCGTGGTAACAAACTGTAAGTAAGGAGTGACCCGGTTCAAAAGTAACCAATACTCTAAGAAACGGAATTTTGATACCAATAGATACTTCAAAAGAATCAGATTTTTATTCTGATTTCAAATATATAAGTTTGATCAAGTTTACCCGTCCAAAGCTACGTCCCTGCGCTACCTACGCTTTTAAAAACGATTAGAAATTAAATTAAAAAAAAAAGTTTTCAACTGAAAAACTTTTCAACTGGAAACTTTTCAACATCAAACTTAAAACAAACAGAAACTATAACGTATATGATCGGGTCCGCCCCCTAGTCAATACCTCTCTGTTTACGCTAAAGTTTTTTTTTAGTACTTTCATAAGAGATATCTATTACAATTAACGGTCTCTGTGATTAAGAGGTCATTCTTAAAGAATTGGAAAAAATCGAACTTTAACGTAAAGAGCGAGGTATTGACTAGGGGGGCGAACCCCCCTAATATACATAATAAAAATATACAAATATAGAAGTTCGTTACGTAAGTTAATTCGTAAGTTACATATATTTATTACTAATAAAACACTCGTAAATAAAATTAAACAACTTTCAAGAAAGTCATTTAGCCAAAAATGTAAAATTAATATGCAAATTCCGTTTTAATTATTCATGTACGGTGAGCGAAAATCATAACCTGTATTAATTAAAAAACGTTCAGAAATTAAATAAAAAAGACAAGTTTTTAACCGAAAGTAAGTAACAACATTAACACTTGAAACGAACAGTAACTGTTTCGCATATGGAAGGGGATGTCCCGTCCCCGACGCCCCACTCTTCAGGATAATGTTAGACTCTTTGTCATAACTCTACTTTGTATAAAAATAAAAAACTTTAGCGTAATGGGCCGGGCATAGAGGAGGGGACATCCCCTTTTGTATACGGAATAATTTCTGTTCGTTTTAGTTTTAATGCCGCTCTTTACTTTCAGTTGAAAAAAAATTTGTTTTTTTAATTTAATTTTTTATATTTGAATAGCAAAATATATTTTTCGTTTAAAGCTTGATTTGCGTATTCAATTTAAGCTTTAATCGTTTTAAGATTTATTTATTAATTTATTTGTATAATAGTACCTGTTGTATGTTTTTTTGCTATGATTGTTTATTTAATTTCTTTTCGTTTTGGGTTTCATTTATTCTTTAATAGTAATTTATGGTTGTTTGAAGTTTGATTTATTGTAGGTTTCTATTGCTTCTGATCTTAAGTTTAATTAAATAAAAAAAACAAGTTTTTTAAACTGAAAGTAATGAGCGACATTAAAACTTAAAACGAACAGAAATTATTCTGTATATGAAAGAGACTGTCCCCTCCTCAACGCCTCGCTCTTTACGCTAAAGTTTTTTATTGTCTTAAAAAATAAAGTTGTGAGACAGAGTCAAACTTTAGCGTAAAGAGCGAGGCGTTGAGGAGGGGACAGTCTCTTTCATATACAGAATAATTTCTGTTCGTTTTAAGTTTTAATGTCGCTCCTTACTTTCACTTTAAAAAACTTGTTTTTTTTATTTAATTTTTGAACGTTTTTGAATAAATGCAGCTTTTGATCTTGGATCACCGTACATGAATAATTAAAACAAAATTTTCATATTAATTTACTTTTATTTAGTTAAATGGCTTTCTCGAAACTTGTTTATATTTTATTTACGGACGTTTTTATTAGTAATAAATATACGTAACTTACGGATTAACTTACGTAACGAACTTCTATATTCATATATTTTTAATAAGTTTATTAGGGGTTCTCCCCCTAGTCAATACCTTGCTCTTTAAGCGAAAGTTCAAATTTTGTTCTAATTCTTTAGAAATGACCGCTTAATCACAAAGGCCGTTAATTAGAATAAATAGCTCTTATGAAAGTACTAAAAAATATTTGGCTTAAAGAGCGAAGCATTGACTACGGGGTCAACCCAATTATATATGTAATATTTTCTGTTCGTTTAAAGTTCCGATGTTGCTGCTGTTGCAGTTGAAATACTTGTTTTTTTATATTAAATTTATGATCTTTTTTTAAATAATGCTGGGAAGTCTGGCGTCCCCTTCATAGCAATGTCCCTTCCCCCATTAAAACTTCCTTCATGGAAATATCCTCCCACATAACCCCTGACCCACCCACCCACCCCCCCCCACTACCAGGAAAAATCTCCCCTGAAAACGTCTGTATACTTCCAAATAACCAATACTATATGTTAACATTGGGTAAAGTTCATAACTTCCAGCCCTCCCCCGGGAACTTCAGGGGATTAAGTCATCCTAAAAGACATACTTATAATATTTTCGAGCATGCTGAACAAAATGGCTATCTCAAAATTTTGATCAGGTGACTTTGGGAAAAAAATGAGCGTGGGAGGGGGCCTAGTTGCCCTCTATTTTTTTGGTCACTTAAAAAGGGCACTAGAACTTTCAATTTTCATTCCAATGAGCCCTCCCACGATATTCTAGGACAACTGGTTCGATACGATTTTCCCTGGGGGAAAAAAAAACAAAAAACAAATAAACACGCACCCGTGATCTTTCTTCTGGCAAAAAATAAAAAATTCCACATTTTTGTAGATGGGAGCTTGAAACCTCTACAGTAGGGTTCTCTGATACGCGGAATATGATGGTGTGATTTTCATTAAGGTTCTATAACTTTTAGAGTGTCTTTTCCCCTTTTTTCGAAAATGAGCCAAATTTTCTCAGGCACCTAACTTTTGATAGGTACGACTAAACTTGATGAAACTTATATATTTGAAATCAGCATTAAAATGTGATTCTTTTGATGTATCTATTTGTATCAAAATACCGTTTTCTAGAGTTTCGGTTACCATTGAGCCGGGTCACTTCTTACTTACAGTTCGTTACCGCGAACTGTTTGATATGGCCTTTACTTTTCTTAAGAAAAATTCTTTTTTGGAAAGTTTTTTTTTAATTAATATCTGTAAAAAGCCGCACTTTCATTCTATTTGAAACCTTGGTACAAGACAAAAAATAAATAGAAATGGAAGAGAAAAATAAGGAAACTACGTATGTTTATTTACCAAAAAATTTTAAATTCCACCAGAACGCTGTTTTGCATTTGAGAGTCACTCTAAAGCTCTTAAGTATGTTTCCGCCGCCATTTTTTTTTTTTTTTTTTTTTTTTTTTTTTTTTTTTTTTTATTGTCCAAAAATGCGAGAGCAATGAGTAAAGTGACAATAATGCTGTTGCGAATTTGAGACTTGCACTCGAGTTTCTAAGGAAGCTGGCTCAGCCGTTAATTTTTGGAAAATATCTTAGGCTGCGCAATAGCGCTGCCTAAGTAAAGAACGATGTTGGCACAATGTATTATTTATTTTGTTTAATTTAGACCAGGGCACTTCGTATCGAAGGAGTTCTGGGCACTTCGAAAAGAGTTAATTCGATTGGAAATTGGAATGGCTAGTGCCCTTTTTAATAGCCGACAGCTATTGGAAGGCAACTAACACCCCTTCCACGCCAACCATTTCCCCAAGCACATCGTATCAAAATTTGAGATAGCCATTTACTCAACGTAGTTGAAAGATATAGAAAAGTATGTCTTTGAGGATGACAACCCCTCATCAGCCCTCAGGGCAAGGATTGTAAGTTACGCCCTGGGGGCATATAAGGTTCTTATAGAAAGTATTGTCGTAGAAACTGCATAAAGGACTCATTCGATTGGAAATTGAAAGGGCTAGTGCTCACATTAATAGTTGAAAGTGATCGGAGGACAACTAACCCCCCTCTCACGCCCACCATTCCCTAAACACATCCATTAAGTATTTTGAGATAACCATTCTGCTTAACGTAGTTGAAAGTTCTAGGAATAAGGTCTTTGAGGAGGATAACCACCTCAGAGCCCTCAGGGCAAGGTTCGTAAGTTATACCCTGGGGGCATATAAAGTTTTTAAAGAAAGTGTCGTCGTAGAAACTTCAAAAAAGGCTCCTTTGATTGAAAACTGAAGGGGCGAGTGCTCTTTTTAATAGCCAAAAGTGATTGGAGTGCAACTGACCCCCCTCTCAGGCCCATCATTTCCGCAAATACATCCAATCAAAATTTTGAGACAACCATTTTATTCAACGTAGTTGAGAGTTCTGGAAATTATGTCCTGTAGGTTGACAAAGCTCCTCCACACCCCTTTCGGCAACGGTTGTAAGTTATGTCCTGGGAGCATTTAAGGTTTTTATAGACGGCAACTGAGCCCCTTTATGGTTTATATGGAGGGCAACTGACCACCCTCTCACGCCCACCCTTTCCCCAAACACATCCAATCAGTATTTTGAGATAGCCATTCTGCTCAACATAGTTAAAAGTTCTAGAAATAAGGTCTTTGAGGATGATATACCCCTCAGAGCCCTCAGGGCAAGGTTTGTAAGTTATGCCCTGGGGCATATAAAGTTTTTATAGAAAGTGTTGTCGTAGAAACTTCAAAAAGGGCTCATTTGATTGAAAACTGAAATGGCTAGTGCCCTTTTTAATAGCCGAAAGTGATTGGAGTGCAACTAACCCCCCTCTCACGCCCATCATTTTCCCTAACACATACAATCAAAATTTTGGGACAACCATTTCATTCAACGTTGTTGAGAGCTCTGGAAATTATGTCTTTGAAGATGACAAACCCCCCACACCCCTTTCGGCAAGGGTTGTAAGTTATGCCCTTGGGGCATATATGGTTTTTATAGATGGCAACTGACCCCCTTTAAGGTTGTTTATGGAGGGCAACTGATCCCATTCTCACGCCCACCCTTTCCCCAAACACATCCAATCAAAATTTTGAGAAAGCCATTTTGTTCATCGTAGTTGAAAGTTCTGCAGACTAGGTCTTTGAAGATGATAATCCCCCCACACCCCTCAAGGCAAGGGTTGTAATTTAAGCCCTGGGGTTATATAAGATTTTTATAGAAAGCAATGTCGTAGAAACTTCAAAAAGGGCTCATTCGATTGGAAATAGAAAGGGCTAGTGCCCTTTTTAATAGTCGAAAGTGCAATTGTTTCCCCAAACACATCTGATCAAAGTTAGGAGATAGCCATTCTTTTTCAACGTAGATGAAAGTTCTGAAAATTATGTCTTTGACAATGACAACCTTCAAAAAGCCCTCAGGGCAAAGGTTGTAAGTTATGCCATAGGGACAAATAAGGTTTTTACATAAAATGTCGTCGTAGAAACTTCAAAAAGGGCTCATTGGATTGGAAATTGAAAGAGCTTATGCCCTTTTCAATAGTCAAAAGTGATTGGAGGGCATCTAACCCCCTTCTAACGCCCACCATTTCCCAACCCCAACCCTAGCTAGAATATAGTTTGTACTTTACTGAAAACAATTCTTTTAAGTGTTTTAATTCTCAGAATTTTAAGCAATCAAAAATTAATTAACATTTTAAGGAATAGATATCAGCATATGTATATTAAACTGACAATGCACATTTTATTTCACTAGATTCGTTTGAATTTTTTTCAGTAAAGTACGAATTATATTCTGGATTTTAGAAAGCATAGGGGTTTAAAACCCTACTCATATTAATTTCTGCTCTTTTTTAGTTTAACTTTGTTATTTATTTTAATTTCTGTTTGTTTTGGGTTTCATTTATTTATTGATACTGATTTGTGGTAGTTGTATGCTTGGTAGATTATTTGATTCTTTTTTTTTTCGTTCATTTTTGGTTTAATGGAGCTCTTTACTTTTTTTTTTGAAAAACTTATTTCGTTGAAAAAGTCTTTTTTTATTAATAGTCCAAACAGGACGGTGATTTATTCCCTTTTTGAAGTGACTGTGAGAAGGGTGGACAAATTCACCACCCTCTATCATCTTAGTGCATGAGCCATACTTAAGAGAAGAAGCGGTCACATATCAAATATAATGACGATAAATTTCTTGAAATCCACTCCCGCTTTACTTGACCCTATCCCCCCAGATATTTCTGTGTCTTCTTTTAAATTACTTGGTGAAATATAGTGAAAGATATTGTACATAGAGCTAATGCGTCCATGTCTTTCCTTAGGCTCTAGAATAAATTTAACATCCCCCCATCCCATTCTTTAAGGATCTATACTTCCCTTGTCCGCCCGCATCTTGAATATGCTTGTCCAGTTTGGCTTCTCCCGTGATGAATCAGCAAAAATTGAATCTATTCAAAAAAGAGCCCTAGAATAATTTTTAAAGAAGCTTTGGTACCATATTCACTCCTTCTAAAAAAAAAAGCCAAGCTGGAAACTCTTGAGCACAGGATAGAAACGCTTTGCCTCCGTTTTGCAAAAAATGCAATAAAAAAACCTCGCACGGAAAATATTTTCCCCAAAAGACACTCCCCATCCAGACACCGCTTGCCACGTACTGTTTCTGAACCCGTTCCTATGTTGTCCCCCATCCGTTGCTTTAGCTCCAGGTATGAAAAAAACCTTTGTCCCATTCATTACTGATCAAATAAACCACTCGTTTTTTTTTTGTTTTTTTTTGTATTGGTGATACTCAAGTTTGTGTTAAGTTTGTGTTTGGTTCTTTCAGTCCCTCTCCCTTGTTTATGTGTTCTCTTTTAAACATTTTTAACGCTTTTTTTTATCTCAATCTTTTTTTTCGGTTTTGTTTTAGTTTTTACCTTTTTAACTTCCTTGCATTTGACACTTTTTTTAGACTAATGAATGGCTTTGCCTTTCTGATATTGTTGTTTTGGCATTGTTTAGCCAGTTTTTTAGTTGTTTTGCTATTTTTATGATTTTTTTTTTATATACGACTCTGAAATACGAATTCGGCCCCTCGGGGCTTGTAATAGTCATTTTTTGAATTAAATATCTTATCTTATATGGCCTGGGCCCGTGTCTTCAATATGCATATCGTAGATTGTTTTTATCAAAATCACAAAAAGGTGCTAAATCCTATTATAAATGAAAGGAGATAAATAGAAATATGAGAAATCCAAGTATATACTTTATTTTATTAAAAGTTACAAAATAAACGTAGAAAAATACAAATTTTGGCAATGAATATCTGACAGAAAAAAGTAAAAAGTTGTAATTAAAGTTGGCTTTAGTTAAGAGGTCAACTAGAAACATTATTCCTCATGACAGTTTTTCAAAACCATATCTGCAGAAACTTGTATTGGGGTCTCCAAATTTTGGAGGGGAAGGGCAAAACCTGGACATAGACACTAATTACAGACGATATAACAAGAAATGTGATAAATTTCAGGTAAATGTAAAAAAAAAACGAAAATTATGGGGAAAGAGGTCGGGAGTTCCACCCATCTTGTATTGATTCCTTTCGTGAATTTTACTCGTTAGAAGCTGGAGAGCAACTTAAGTTTAGGCTGGGGCACAATTTAAGTTAGGGCGCAATTTATAAAAAGACAGAATGGTCATGGATGTTTTTGTTTCTTACAAAGAAGTAAGGCCACTTTCGAAACATCTTTTTTAGGTCACAAAATAAAACATACGTAAATTTATTTCAGAATGCAATAATTTAACATAGTTACCTTGTCACTCTTATCCCTAGCTATTTTTACTGAAAGGATGGGGCATCTTTATCTAGTTCAATACAGTAAGTATATATGCATGTAATCAAAATAGAATAACAAGAGGCTAAAAGGCATAGTCACAGGGTACACCAATCGTTCAGTAGTAATTAAACTAGCATACACAAATATAGGAAAATATACGAATATCTGGGAGACAGGCATATACACATCATAAAGGTTTGAAGGGGGTAGGTTTTGGGGAATGGGGAGTAAATTCGGAACTCACTAGAGGCTCGTGTCTTATATAAAGAAGACAAAAAATATCCACGAAAGCCATACAAATATTGGGATTTTTGGAGGGCTGGGCCCAGAGGCCCCTCTCCTACACAGGCATTGGGTAAAACATGCAGGAAACAACTGTGAAAAATCTTAAGGATCTGTTAATAAAAAATTGATGCAACAGAAAATACCGTCATACAGCCAGGACAAGATCTAAATTCCATGTTCAAGGGACACAGATTTATTTCACAAATTGGACACAGATTGGGACACAAAATATTATAAGCTACTTAAATTATAAGTTACTTAAAATATGCAAAACAACCAAAAAATATTTAAAAGTATATTTCGTGCATCCAGTCTGAATAGTTTTCCTTTAGTAGCTTAAGCTTTTTTTTAGAAAAAAAAATACGAATGTGAATCGATTCTCACTTTGAATAGAAAAGACTGTTCTCTTATCGAAAGCCCTCGAGAAGCGATAATTTTTTAGGATAATAGTCAAACTACCTTTAGATTAACATCATAATTTCAATTTTGCTGCTCCTGTGAATGGTACAATATAGGTTTGGCTAAAAAACTATATATTAACAGTGCATAGGATGTCAAGGGGTCATTCAAGAAGTAAGCTGGCGCTCTCTTAAATCAGTCACAGACTCTTATACCGAAAATGTTAGATGCCAAGAATAGCCTAGGTAAAATATTAGAATGGAGGGTCAAGTATTGAGGGTTTCCTGATATCCTGTTCCTTCATGACTGGAATCACTTTTTATCTATAGCCTATATATTGGCTAACCAGTGTCGGATGTTTTCCGACGCCTGCTAGAAATAACTGCTTAACGATTCCTTAGAAATTCTCTTTTGGACTTTTATGTGGTATCGTTTTACGGCTCGTTTACGTACCAAGTAGGCTACTATTTGCAGGTACTAACGTGCACTGGAACTATAGACTAAGTCCATAAGTGGTTAACCTAAGTTTGTTTCTTTAGTTTTTATATTACATTGTGTGATGCGAAACTGTTCATATTGCTGCTGCTTTTATATTATCATATTATAGCTGTGAATGTGGTAATTTTTAAAATACTATTTCACGCTTAGAAAAAATTTCATCCGAAATCTTAAGCTTTTCTGTTTGTTGTTTGCCGAAATTCTGAGAGATATATAGATTGCATATAGGTTGTAAATAATTTTAATTTAGCTGAAATAAACCCTAATTTAAAGAATTTTTCTTCAATGAATAAGTGCCTTGTAGATTCTTTGTTAGAATATTAGGACTCTGGAATGACAGTTTGAGCTATAATTTCGGAGTTCATTATAATCACGCTTTAATCACGCATGATCTCCTGGCTTTTTTCTTCGCGTCGTTTGTTTTTTCGTTCGATCTTTTTTTGTTGTTGTTTGAATATATGTGTAGTATGTGGCGTTGCTTTCCGTTTATTTATGGATTGAGCTGACACATCGAGCTCTGCTCTTCATTGAGCAGAGTTGCAATTTTGTTTTAATTATGATTTATTAACACAACTTTCAGGTTTCACATAAACACGGCACAAAATAGAATCAAAGAGTGCCTCCAGTGATATTTTGAAATATAGATGTTTTAATGATTTCTGATCATTCTTTCAATACCGGTACACTTCTTGGAAAGTGCCTAGCTGACATACTTGCTCGCTAGCGTTTTACAGAAAGGAATTGAAAACCGTGCTGAATATAACATTTTCTCTCACATTGAAAGCATCTGCGTTTTTGAAAGAATGTAAGAAGGCTTAGTAAAAAAAAGACAACAAAATCCAAGCCGGGCTATCAATGAAAACCTAATTCTCCTATCACATCCTTGCGTAATTATTAAGCTACCACAGATTATCTGGTCGTTCATTCGCATATCCCGTTAAATTGACATTTGTGTTTTTATCTTTCTGTAAGATTGAAGTTTTATACTTTTCTTCACCGTCTTCTGTTGTTCTTCTTTCTAAATCCTCCGGGTTTTTTACTGTGTTTGAACCTGCAAAGGGAGAAACTTATAATTGTAATTAAATAAAAATATAAATGAAAAAGTCTAACTTGAAACTGGTGAGTGTAGTGCTAATGAAGGTAATTGCACTGTCCTTCAATACGGATTAAAATCAAATCTTCACTTAAATTAATGAATTACTGGAGATATTATCAAACCCTCTGGTAATTATACTCTCCAAAGATAAAGATATGTTTACACGCCTGGCAACTAGTATGTAGCTCAATAAAAATAAATAAATATGTATAAATACTTAGCGTAGATCAACAAATATAAAGTGAAATAAAATCTTTCATGAAATGTCCCCCCACTGTGTGTGCACCTAACCGACTATGTGTGCCTAAAATTGTGGGTTTAAAATTGGAAAAAAAAAACAATGGAAAATTGAAAAATGAGAACTTATTATTTGTAAACCAGCAGCTCCAAGGGTTTGGTAGAAACTTTATTCAGAATTAGTTTCAGTTGCAGATTACCGTTAATTATAGTTAACTATTTGTTATCAATTTCATACTAAAATGACTGATAAATACAAATTCAACCTTGTATATGTTCCCAATATGGGTAATAAAGTAAAATTTTTGTTCTTTTATCTTGTAATTAAAAAGATTAAATATAACTAAAATATAATTAACAATCAAGATATATGAGTGGTTATGAGTGGTGCATGAAGGGAGTTGACAAAAAAGGTCGACAAAGAAATACTTTGGGATGACAGTATGAATCAGATCTGAGTAGAGGGTAGATGTCTCTTCAACCACAGTGGGAGGACGTCAGGGCCGTAGCTCAGCTATGTGATGTCTGGCGTGGATGTGCAGACGCCCTATGCGCCTTTCCTGGCCCTGAAGGTTCTAAGGCCCTATCCGTCTTCTCAATAAACCTTAAATCCTAGTATTTTTTTTCTCTTTCGGTGTTTGTTTTTTTCCTTTCTCTATTCGTTTGTTGGAGCAAAACCTGGAATTAGCCTTTCAGTTTAATACGTTTTTTTCTCAAATAAAAGTCTTTCAGAATCTACTAAAAACAGAAAAAAAATATATTTTATGAATTTCCGTACATCTCAAGAAATTCAATTTTTGAATAATAAACAATTTACTCAACACAAAATGAACAATTTGACTTGGCATGCGAGCGAAAAACACAGGTGATTTAGCGAGAGTTCCTTTTTCTTTCTGATAATTTATCTATTTTCCTGTGAGTTCTTTTGGAAGAATTTTTTCTAGTAGTTTATTTCTTTCCAGTTTTTTCCTCCCTATGAAGTCTTTCAGATATTTTTTTTTTCACTAGCTCTATTCTTTTCGGTTGGTTTTCTTCCTTTTTCCGAGAGATCTCAAAAGTTTGTTCCCTGAATTATTTCTTTTATATTACATTTCTTTCTTTATTTAGGAGTGTTTTCAAAAGTATTTTTGATTAGTTTTTATGCTAATTAGTAATTTGTGACTAAAAATGACCCAACTAAAAGTTAAGAGCTTAGTAGAAAAGTTATGTTGGTGTGTTTACGGCTGAAGTAGTATTTTCACATAGAAAAGTTTTAAATTCATGTCTACCTAGAAATAAAAAAAAATTTGCACAAATTGAACAAAATAGGTCTTGGTGACAGATTTTTGAAACTTGGCATAAATTTAAATTATTTTTTTCAGATTTCAGGTCTTTACGTATAGGCGCTCTTGCTTTAAAATGTAGTATTACAATGGAGAGTTAAACCACAGATCACTCAATTAATAAGATGCCTGAATTCTATTCGTAGGATTCATACTAAAAAATATGGTGCCCCCTTAGCATTCCTGTGTATAATTAAAATCCAGGTTTAGATAGATACATTTCATAGATATATTTCAAACAAAAAAATAACAAAAATCATTCAGTACTTAAAATCCAAAATCGCTAATGCCCAAAAGGCCTCCATGGCCTGTAAAGGAGGGAGATCGTAAGAAAAATATCATATTTAAGTATTAAAAATCTAAAGGCATACTATTTAAAATATTTCCTCATAAAAAGATTTTTGAAAAAAGACAGAGAAAGAGAGAGACAGAGTTAATTTACAAAAAAGAACAACTGTAAATTTTTTAAGTAACTTAAAGCAATTGCTGAATAAAAGATTGTAAATTGTTCATCTCAAAATTAAGTTTGACGTGATCTATATTCGAATCGATTTATTTAATTACTAACTTAATATGGTAAAAATTGGTTCAAAGATATTGTAAATATATAGTCATTGTGTTTTTTGGACTAACATTTACAATATTTATGTAATGGATTCATGCCAATATTCTTAATTGTTGTAATTTGAGAATAAACGTGGACAAGTCAGGGGTGAATCCAGAATTTTTTTTAGGGAGGTGGGCGCAAGATCCAAAAAACTTGCGTTAGGAGCAAGTTAAATTGACGCAATTTTGCGTTAATTAAGTAAATTACACTACTTTAGACTACGTTGGGGGGCACCCCCTCACCCCTCCCTGGATCCGCCACTGGGGCAAGTGGTTTCTCCAGCACAAGCCTGACATTTTTGCAAAAGATTTTTTTTTTTTTTTTGCGAACGTGAGTACCAATTTAAATGCCAACTTTTATGGCTGGGCAAAAATGTCACTCTTTATCAAAGCTTACTCTCGTTAGTATGGCATATAATTAAACTCACAAGGAAGGACTAAAACACAGTCCAGTAATTTATTTGCTCAGTTCAAAAATGTTAAATTTTGATCAATAGCGTTAAAGTCCATAACCGTTGATCAATGACTGTTTAACACATTAAATCTTTTGACTAAAATAATTTTTTTTCAAATAATTTTTGATATTTTTTTTTACGTGCTTGATTACCATTCAAGCACGTAAAGCAAAAAAGGGGAGGGGAGAATTTTCGTGTATTGTATTAAAGTTACAAAGAAGTCAAAACCTGGCGGCGTTTTAGGTATCTTTTCGATTTTAAATGATAACACCAAAAAGAAAAAAAATAATCTTAGAGAAGGCTGAGGGCACCAGGTGAAACTTTCAGGGAAAGTTGAGCCAAATCAAAAGACACTATTTGCATCAAGGTTGCCAAAAGAGTTCTTCTGCGGCTTCTCAAGAGTGGCTAAGGGCACCAAGTTTCAACCTCGTGGGGATGCTGAGGAGTATGTTTGAAATAAATCAAATGACACGACTTAGATCTGGGTAGTCAAAAATGGCGTATCTGCGATAACTTAGGAACCGTAACGGTTACTAAGTTGAAACTTTTAACGAATGTTAAGGAAGATGTTGAACCACAGCAAAAAGAACAATGTGCATCCAGATTGGCAATGGGGGGACGACAAAAGACCCTACCAATTGGAACATATGAATGTCACTCATCAACGTTGAATTATGAATTTTCTATGCGAGGGATGTTTTGGGGTTGGATACACCTAGCTCTAATAATTATTCATAGCAAGACTTGTTGGCAATAGGAGATTAGTCTTGTCAGAGAGTTACTGGATTAGGCTCACATTATCTTCAGATACAACTGTGCTCAATAAAAAATTATCATCAACTTACCCTGTTTCCTACTAATTACTGCAAAACTAAGGAAAATGAAGAGAGATCCAACAATTGGTGGAATCCCAGCAAGAATGAATGGTATCTTGTATGACCCAAGGCTCTCACGAAGGGCACCTAAAATATAAAATTTTTATTTAGACACTTTTTAACTAATTGAATTTTAAAATGTAACTAAAAATAAAACATAAAGTAAAATCTATGATACAATTTCCATAGTGGTTAAATGTTTGTATCTTTGTTTAATGGGCTTGTATTTAGGAGAAGAAAAAAATTAAAGAAGATTTACTATGAAGAATATTCTCATTAATAGATTTACCGTGCGCAAATTAAATAGACAAGTAATTTCTTTATAATAAAACCATATGTAATTTCAAAAGTCATGTGTATTTTTTGATTAAAAACATAAAAAGTAAAATCCTTAAAAGCAGGTTTAGGGAAAGATAAATATACATGATTGATTCAAGGTAATGTAGGGAGTTTCAGTTTTTTCTACACTAAACATTTCTCCAATGTCTTTGGAACAAAGGCATATTTTGTCTTTGTTCCCAGATACAACAGAAAAATTATTATACAGGAAAAAAATTATTATAGTTCGGCGTATGATTTGTCCATACTGTTGACATACTACATTTGTAATTGGGAAACATACGGAAATTTCCCGGGTTAATTCTTTTGCGAGGAGGGGGGATTTTCCAAGGGGAGGATTTTCCATGGATAGTAAGGTTTCTAGGAGAATTTTTTCCGGAAAATGTTACACATGGGGGAATGGATTTCTTAGTATGATTTGGAAAACAGTGAGAAATTAAATAAAAAAAAAAACAAGTTTTTTCAACTGAAACTAAGAACCGGTATGAAAATGTACAACGTACATAAGTTATCCTGTAACGAGGGGAATTGTCCCTTCCTCAACCCTCGCTCATTACGCTAAAGTTTTAATTTTTATCCTGATTCTTTAGAAATGGCTACTCAAACACAGGGCCCTTTGATTTTGAATGAAAAGTGTTTTTAAAGAGCATTACGACTTTAGCGTAAAGAGCAAGGGTTGAGGAAGGGGCAGTCCCCCTCGTGTACAGAATAAATAATATTCGTTTAAAATTTTATTGTTGCTCCTTAATTTTAATTATTTAGTTTTAATTTTATTATAATATTAGTTGATAAAACTTGTTTTTTTATTCAATATTGTTCATGAATTTTACCGCCGCTTGGTGCCAATTGTCGTTGCTTGTTTGCTGTTAAATGATTATATCAAAAGAGTCACGTGTGGAAAATTCATGGAGAATGAATAACTTGGGCCAAATATTTGAAGATTAGGCTGGGGGGGGGGGAGCAAAGCGAAGCACTTTTAGGAATCATATAAGTATTTTAAGATTTTTTTAAAGCAGTTTTCCTAATTTTATAATCTTTCCAGTACTTGTTAATTATACAGAACACACCTAAGAAGTGAAATTAGGTTAATCCCAATGAAATATACCAAAATATGATGAAAATTCAATACCTTATTAACAAAATTATGGGAACTACAGCAGAAAATTATGGAAAACAGGCCACCCAGAACGCATTTTATTAACTATCTGACCTAACCAAATCCTACATATTAATTATTCGGTACTTCCTTATTATACAGAACACACGTGAGTATTGAAGTTAGGTTAATCATAATGAAATATACCTAAGTACGATAAAAATGTAATAGCTCAGAAACAAATTTGGGCTGTATATTTACACATTAGGGGGTGGAGGCAAAGCATAGCATGTTTTAAATAGGTAACCTAAACAACCCTATTCTAACCTAACCAAAATACCAACTAAATATTTAATTAAAATATAGCTACAATGTATTTTCTCATCGAGCAAAAACTAATTCTCAAGTATAAAGGCAGTGAAAATCGGCTATTGTCTCATAACCGCGATACAATTTCTCGCATGTGTTCTATATAACAAGGAAGTACCAATTAAAATATACCTACAACGTACTTTTTCCACTGAGCCTAAGGTAAATGTCTCCGAATACAGATAGCTAAATCGGTTTTTTTCATATCTTCCAGAGCAAAATTCTTGAATGTGTTCCTTATAATTAACAAGTGCCGTCTTCCCTTCTGAGGGGGTTACCACTAAAATCGAAAAAATGGTGTCTTTACATAGGAATTTAAGGAGTCAATATGAGCGAGAAAAACTAAGCATCGCCATTCTCATTTTTAGAACAATTAGTTTTCGAATCTCCTAACGAAACTTCTATTTAACACCGCACAAATGAGAATATGCTTTACTCATTTAGCTATATATCAATTTTGTCCAAAAAAATCTTTCGTTACACGTCTCATTACATGTTGGCGACGTTTGCTCAAGGTCCACGTTACAGAGTTAGAACGTTTGAATAAGTCGGACTTCCTCTGAAAAAGACCTAATTTTACAATCTCTTATCTAGATGTATTAAATCTAGCTGTATCATCTCTTATGTAGATTGTATCTAGATGAATTGAAATCAAGTAGTTGCGGACATCAAGCCATGGCTAATAGTAGAAAAAGCGAAAACAGATAGTCCGAGTGAATGAGATGGCAAATCTGGCATAAGCCCTTTTAGGATTGTATAAAAATGGCGTAAGACAGCGTCACAAACAAAAAGCATTTTAATTGATTTAATTTAAAGCTAAAATTTCTATTGTTTCAAAAGCAGAGTTGTGACAAAGAGTCAGACTTTAGCGTAAAGAGTGAGGCGTTGAGGAGGGGATAGCCTCTTTCATATACGGAATAATTTCTGTTTTGTTTAATTTTTAATTTCGCTCTTTACTTTCAATTTAAAAAAAATTGTTTTTTTTTAATTTAATGACTATTAGGGCCAATAGCTCTTGTGACGGTGAAAAACATATAAGCATTATTGCACTGAAGGGCACTGAAAGTTCGGGTAGTTTTCCAAGAGTCGTGAGAATCTAAAACCACGCAGCAGATACATCTATATAAGTATGTCAAATCATAACAAAGATGTGTTTGGTGAAGTATCCTTACCAGCTATTGGGGGTTAAATCGAGATAGGGACTTCCATAATTCCTATATATCTATGTGTCTATATCAAGGCCGTATACAGCACTTTTTTAAAGTTTTTTTTTGTAGACCCCCACCTGGAAAAAATACCCCCTCCAAAAAAAAGTCCTGGCTACGATCTATATAAGTATATGAATTCTATAAATATATACGATGAATTATCCTTACCAGCTATAGGAGGTCCAATCGAGATAGGAACAGCCATAATTCCTAAAGCAAAACCAAGAGCTTGAGATGCCCCTTCTCTTCCACAGAGATCAAAGGGAATGACGCCTTGTAGAGCGACGAAGCAACCATCTGCTAAACCAAGGCAGAGGCAAAGGATGATGAAGCAAACAAACGAACGACAAATGGTGAGAAGCATAGTAAGTGATCCAATCAAAAGAATAGAAAACTAGAAACAAAAAAATGTCCAAGTTTTAAAACGATTACAATGATAGCATATAATTACACAGACGGTACATATTCTGAAACCAGGTCGGATTCTTATCCTAACCTAAGAATACCTGACAGGATAAAAGTATAAAGACCCTTCAGAGCCTGTGATGACGCAGAGGTCGGTGTTTGTTTATAGGAACTGATAGCAGGCCTATCTCCTAACGCTGCGGCAGCTGGGATAAAACCCCGAGTGTTGTATTTAGACCCCGGCGCCGCGCCGGTGGATCGACCGAACGCCGTCGACGAGAGGCCCGGTCGAACGCCACCGGAGTGTTGTAACGCTGCCGGCGCGTCAAAGGCGCGCCGCCGCCAACAGAGGCGGCGGCGTTTGGTCGACTTTAATTAATTTTGCGGCAATTCTTTATTGCGTCAACCGCAAAGTTGGAGCTTTTCCTTCTCGTGTGGTTTAGTATTTCGATTTTCCAGATTAGAAATGAAGCAGGGCTTGCACTATCCCCAAATTTTCGGGTATTTCCCCGAAAATCTATGCGTGACCCCGAAAAAAATTGGGTTCCCCGAATCACCGAAAATCACGCAATCACGGTGCCACTCCTAGCGATTTATCACCAGTGACTTCCCTGCCAAATATTACTTTGCATACCATAATTCTTCACCGCTCTCCTGTTCATTAATTTTCGTCTCTTTTGTTACTTTGCATAAAAACCAGACAGATGCAATATGCAATTACAAATAATGCAATATACACTGTTCTTCATGTGTTGAAAAAAAACAAATCATTTCGAATGTAGTTTCCCAATCGCTATTTCTCACATCGTTCGTAGTCAAAAATTTTATTTTCAAGTTGAATAGAATTATAGAACGAATTCACTACTATACAGCTTCAGCATCCAGTTGAATTTTGAAACTGTCATCTGTCAGATTGTTTCTACGCCAGAACTATAAGTTTGCAGATTTTTTCTTTTTTCTTTTTTTTGCTGTTTTTAGATAAGATTTTCTTAATGTTTAATACTCAATTGTTGAACGCCTGAATGTTTAATATTCAATTGTTCCGAAGCTACCCCAAAAATATCACCCACAAATAAATTATAAATTATTACCTATAGGGGGGGATAGGGGGCTATCATTTTTAAGTGATAATACATTATTTTTTTATTGAAAGCAGGGATGCCAAAAGAATAAATATTTTTTTCATTTAAAGTGGAGACAGAAGAAAATGATATCAAATTCCATGGGAAACCATTGAAATATTTTGATAGACCCAGGGCACCCAATTAAGACTTGTTTATTGTCTTGGGTATTTTGCGATTTCTCATAGGCTACTGGCCTAATTTGGCTTTTGCGTGTGCACCCTTTTAATTAGATTCTTTGGATCTTATTGAATGCCACGGCGAATCTATGACTCAGTTTTCCAATAATTTGAGGTATATCTGAATAATTTCGACATTTTTGGGGTTGTCTATGTACCCCTTTACTCATACCCTCAATTTTTTTCAAGGAACACTAAGCTGTTTAACGTTATTTTGCGTGTTTGTTTGAGCCATATAGTCACCTAGTTAATTATTAAATAACTTATTTTTCTAAAGAAAGCTGAGACGGTATCCTATCAAGGTGGTATCCAGGGGGGGGGTAGGGGGTATTACATTTAAATGATAATATCTCGAAATTCTTTTATTGAAAGCAGGGATCCCAAAAAGTTATTTTTTTTTAATTTAAAGCAGATACGGCATTTTATCAAGGTGTTATAGAGAGGGGGGGTAGTGAGCTATCATATTTAAATGATAATACCTCGATTTTTTTTTAAACAGGGGTGACAATAAGTTTATTATTTTTTTTGTTTAAATCAGAGACGGTATCCTATCAAGATAGTATCCATAGGGGGGGGGCATAGGGAGTTATTATATATAAGTGATAGTACCTTGATTTTTTTTTTTTTTTTATTATTATTATTATTGAAAGCAGGGATGCCAAAAAGTTGAAAAGTTGACAAAATTAACAAGATTTTCGTGAGTCATACTTGATACAGCACTTGCATTGTTTTTTCGTCCAAAGAGAAAGGGGCATATGCGTCCAACCCGTTTTTTTTTTATTGATGAAACAGGTTTAATTTGAAAATATTCATTCATGTACCATGCAGATTCTCACTAAAACAAATCGGTGTGACGAAAGCGATATCGACAACCCCACCTAACGTTGTGCTCGAGTGGCAATGACGCCCTTTGTCAATAGCCCAAGTTACATTAAAAGGCCAGATCATAATAAAAGCTTTCCATTTGGGAGGTTCAAGGAGGAGTCTTTGATAGTCTTATGACCTCAGAGTACTAGATGTTGCAATGTTCTGAAGTGTCTACAGTGATTAAAAATATGCAAAAATATAACAAATGTATCATTTGAAATATTATAACATTCTTTTGCAAGCGTTGAAAAAAGGCAAAAAAGGCTAATACCCTTAACAATGCCTAAAAGCTATTATAATGAGAAACTCTTTGGAGATTTCCATGGAAATGACCATAACAGAGGCTTTGAGCCTGGGTGGGAATCTAAGACGAGTCTTTGAGTATTTTCACCACAGGGGACTTATTGTTGCGAATTTCTTAAATTTGGTAATTTTTGTGAGAATTTGGAAATCAAAGCTTAAACTCAATAATTGATACTAAGTGTCCTAACATTTTGCTTGGATTAAAAGTGACGAACTAGGATGAAAATCCCAACATCTTCCTGGAGCTACTTCAGTCTGCATATTATTTCCTTTAATTACATTTAAAACGGACGGGCTTTTCATTTTTTACGAGAACATAGGTGGCATTTAATTTTTCTTTATACAGAATAAACTATAAGTGTTTTTTGTTTGATTGTAATTGAAGTGTTCTCATGTGAAGTGTTCACCATGTATTTTTCAATTTGATGTGTTTACTCCTTTTAATGCAGTTTATAATTTGACTGATATTAGGTATTTATCAATTTATAGTTTGGAATGAATCCCCAAAAGAAAAAAACGAATAATATCCAAAAGAGCAGCCAAAAGCAATAAAAAAGCAGCAGTTCAGCCTACATGACATATATTCTATAAAGAAGCCAAAAAAACTTTAAAGTGCATTTTTTTTTAAAAATGTAATTAAAAAACAATTTTTAATAAAAGAAGTCTTTTTAAGAATCCAAAAGAGCAAAAAAAAAAACAAACAATCAATATCAAAGTCGCCCATTTCAATTGTTTTAAAGGTGAAAAAAAAGATATAGGCAAAGGGCATTATGAAAAAATTAAGCTTCTAAGTTCAAAGTTATATTCAAAGTTTTTACCCAGATAACTGACGAATTTTGTGATACGGTGTTTGAAGTTTTGTATGCAGTAATGCTCGAAGAAAAAAACTACTAATTTTGATAATTATTTATGTTAAGAATACATAGCGAATAGATACTTCAACTGCTCGTATTATGCAAGGGTTCTGAAACGCCACAGCCATTTCGTTTCTACCACATTTCTACTTCTCTTGAAGGATAACGAAGAAGACCTGTTTCCAGCCAGCGACTTGTGAATTTTTAACTCATGAATAGGCTCGAATCTGTTGTAAATTTAAGCTGTGATTTGAGAAAGACTGATGAAAAAATTAATGTATGCGGTCAGCATTGATCACGCCGGCAGCGCGCCGCCGACATCTTACCGGCGGCGCGGCGTGGCGTGCTATTTTTGGCCCCGCCACCGCCGGTCTTCCCTCGTCGGCGCGGCGCCGAGGTCTAGTTGTATTACCAAGCATAGCTGCCACGTGGCGTGCGTTTGCGCCATTTGGGCGTTTTTTGTTTTAGTCGATTGCACATTGAATTTTCAAATTGGTGAATTGCGCCGATCTGGTGCATGTTAGAAAAATTCGGCACAAAGTGGGCGCTTTTAGCCTTCACAATAAGAATGACAAAAATCAAAATTTCAGAGTCTAGTGTTAACTGACTAACTAGAACCCCGTAGGGATTCTCACATCACATTCTAGGCTCCATGATGACCTAAATCTCAAATTATCAAAGCGTACATTATCCTTAGCGTTAAAAACCAAATGGGAAAGAGGTAAATGTCCGATAAAAAAAAAAATAAATAAATACAGAAAAGAGCGGGGAAAGCTGACCTTTGTTTGACATAGCAAAAACAACTTTTTCCATTTGAGGTTTACCCATCAACAACCCCTTCGTCAAGAGAGTGTTCTCTGTTATGAATCTTTTCAAGTACAAAATTTGAAACAGGATGCACCTTTAAATGCTTAACTCTACTGTGACCATCTGACTTAGGCTAAATTGCCAGGGAAAGTGCTGTAGGGTCTTTGATTCTACACCCGTATGCTGAATAGATTTACCAATGCCATGTATGACATCAAAAAACCATTCAATGACAATGAAAATGAAGATGAAACTATCAAGGAAATTTTGGGCGATATAGAAGGAGGGTTTGCTGTTTAACTTTAAAAATAATCTTGAATACTGGTCGAAGATAAATATAATATTGGATTAAAAATGTAAAAAACTAATTCAAAGTTCATTAAAGGGGAAACATAAATAAAATAACATTCGGAACTGTTAAAGGACCTTGCCAAGTACAATTTTGTCTCATATGTATATGTCTTTGGCTTTTATTTCCTGACAAAATCTCTGAACGTTGTCCTTAGCCTGCAATTTTATAGATAGCTGCATTAAGAGCGGCCGGTCTAATTTCTTATCTTTGACTTAAGAAATTATCTTTATCAAATGCGCCTTTAACTTCAACGTTTTTGTATAACTTATCCATATTGCATGACCAGTATACTGAGTACCTATTTCTTTTTTTAGTTCTTTAATCGCAATTTCTATTGTTGATAGGGAATAAGTCCGCATATTAGCCAGAAAGTATGTAAAATACCACTTTAGATATTGGCAAGTATTTTTTTTTGTTAGATCTTCTTTAGTTCCCTTTTTTTTAATTCTTTGGCGTACCAGGGAACTAAGGAAAGTATCTTTCTCGTCAACCCAGAGACCGAGAACAGAAAATTTCGACCACAAAAGCGCATGTAATCAGTCAAAAATGCTTCACTGTTTCAGATGTTGGAACATGATGCCGAATTCTGTCAATGAAGACTGAATCCTACCAATTTTGAGTTCTAGTATTCTGAAAAGCAAAATTCACACTTTCTGGTAACATTGTCTCTGATTTTTTTTTTTTTTTTTTCTTTTTTTTTGCACTCATCCCTGCAAGATCTAATTTAACCTGAATTTCGAACTCCACCCAAAAAATAGATACTGAAAATGCGCCGATTGCGCATTTTCGTTTCCCTTGGTGCGCATTCTTAAGTCAGGCACCTGGCATCACTGTTACCAAGCAGACTTCAATCCATTCCGCTACCACAGGATATTTTTGGTCCTAAGAGGACTTAGTTAAGGATTCCAAGTCAAAGAAAAATTGCTATACTGCTAATCACAAGATTATTTTTCATCAGAATAAACAAATTTAATTTATTTGGTAGTGAAATTAAAAGTTAGTTTTAATTACTTCCTGAAATCAGAAGCAAGTAACTCATAACCATATATCTGAATAGCACAATTGCAATTTCTATCTACGCTCCGCTACCTAATATCTTTTTTCTTTTTTTTGGCTGTTCTATTGATTTATATATCTACGTATATAAACTGATTTTTTTAATTTATGTATAAAAGCAAAATTTTAGCTGTCAGTTTTATTTTATTCTCGTATGATTTCCCCCAAAAAGAAGAGGAAATAATCTCGTACATCTTAATTAGTTCACAAAGCTCATTGGGTAGAACGTTTCTCTATAGTATAATAGCTAAGCATGCAAAGCTCATTTTTCCGAAGATTTTGACACTTTTCTTTCCAATAAAAATGATCGCACCTAGCTTCGAAATTTTTACTCGTCCTGGAATGTTAATTGACACTGCTTTAATTTTAAGCAGATTTATTGTAAGTTATTGTTGAGATTTGGTGATGCTCATGGGTCTAAGGTGCATAAGAAATACAATTTAAACTCAGTTAGTTTCGAGGTAAGTGCAGCAAAAGTATAATGAGTAGAATGCAAAATGAAGGTATTCTCCGAAGAAAAAAAAAATCAAGAAGGCAATGTAACCAGTGTTTTCCATTGCAAGGTTTTGGCACGTCTTGGCAGTCCAGTATCTGAATCAAGGCTTTCTAATTTCTTTTTGTGTTTAGTTTACTAAGATCAGCTGTGTTACTCTTGTTTCCCACTAATGCAGTTTCACGCAAAAGCGGCCGTTTTCCTGCAAATTTCCTCATTTTTTGCTGCGAGCTTATGCGTCACAACGGTTCAACGGCTGTGCTGAAATATTTCTAATGACCGGTTGAAAATAGCATCCGTTAATCTGAATTGAAAGTTTTTTAGAACCACAAATTACAAGTACCTGAGGAACTAATCATGTTTATCAGAAGTTTTCTGTTAATATTTGACAAAGAACATGAGTCATGTCCTTTTAATCAAACATTTTAATCCTCAGTGCCTGGGGGGGGGGGGCATATCCGGAGAAATGAACATACAAACATAAAATTTATAATAAGGAAAAAAAAAGAAACACACTTTTGTAACAACAACAAAGAATTCAATATACTTATTAGCTAATTTAAAAAAAAGGAAGAACTTTAATTCATTTTCTTCCAATATTTCTTTTAATACCCATTAAAAGGAAGTAAAAAAGATAACACTAACTTGCTGGATAAGAAGTCTATTGATACTTGGCATATCAGCAATCTGACCAAATAATAATCGTCCCAATCCAGACGTTAAACCAATACACAGGACAAGCCACTTTCCATCAGCTTTTACAGCAACTTCTTCAGAAAACGCCACCTATTATGAAAAAAGAACTTAAGTATGTAATTTCTTGTCTGAAAATGTTTTAGACCTGTCTCTGTTAAATCCCATATCTCTTAGTCCGTGAGATCAAAGGCATGTTTTATTGTTCTAAGAAAAACTCTTAGCAACATTTTTTTCTGATATATGGGCTTTCGTGGACCTAAAAAATTTCTGGTGAATTCCTCCAATAAAATGAAAAGTTGCCGGAGAAAAGTCTTGGCAGGTCTGAAGCTCGGAATAAAAACTTGATATAAAATAAACTTTAAAGCTGCTTAATGTAAGAGGTATTTTTGGACTAGTGCTGTGTGCTGCAGTTCGCCTTAGACGAGCAAAACATGATACAGCCTTTTGGTAGACGTTATGTGGACGAGTGTTTAAGTTTATTAAACAAAAAATCACTCCCCCTCTCAAATATAAAAAATCTTAATTGTGTATATTCGCCTTAGAAGACCTCGACGTGGGCAGCAGACAAGCATTTATGAGTCCTACTGTTTCATCAAAATCACCAAGAGTTGCAATATGTTTCTCAGAAATTGCAGTAAAGCCAGTATCAAAACATGTCAGCTTATTGATTTCCTATTAAATTATCCCTTGTGAGTCTCCAAACCCCTCTGAGGTACCTTGATCAAATGATTTTAAGCTCTTTTTTGGCAACAAAATGCATACAAGTATGTTAGTCGTCAGCTCCTTCTTAGAAAATGATCATCAGTTAATCATCAGTAAATCAAAGCATCATCAGTTAAAGTGCTAATAATAGTATATTGAAAACCCATCGTATGCAAAAGATGTACAATGACGGATTATATAGAAAAATACGAGAAAATGAAACAGAAAGAAAATATACTCAAAAACAACAATAAAAACAACAACTTCTTCAAAAATAACAGCAAAAAGCAACAACATCTGGAAGGAAAAAAGAAGAAAAAGGAAAAGGGAGAGAGAGAGAAAAAAAATTGGAAACAAGTGGAATAATTAAACAAGCAAACTTTCTCATTCGTGCTTTAACATTACTGGTTTTATTTTTTGCCGGCTAATAAGTTCCTCAAAAGCTAGATTTGGGTCGGCTAGGTTATAGCGCCAAATTTGAAAACAATTTTTTATCCATGGCGGCAATTTTAGTAGGGTACTTGGCGAAACGGAAAAACAAAGAGTGAATTTTAGACCTTTCACGGTTTGCCAAGAGTTTCCAGAAAGGGGTCGTATATAAGATATGTGGCAGAGCGGTAGCGTTGTAAATACTTGCCAGTAGTGGACGGTTAAATCTCAGGGTGGATTTAATGATCAAGGCATAGGAGCTGGATATTCAACGTTCAAGATGTTAGAATAGGAGGGAGCGGGTATGCTGTAATGAAGTACCTATTGGCAGCCCCGGATATACTATTTTATCAACTGGTTTTACTGAGTAATCACCTAGTGTGATATTTAGTAGGAGGGTCCTTCTTCCAATTTTGAAACAAGATTTCCGACTTGTGGGAGTTAAATCTCAGACCGACTTTCTCGTAATTGGACTGCAGACATGGGAATATTTCTGAAAGGCGATTAAGCGTCCGCCTGAGATTCAGAGCGTCATCAGCAAAGCATACCAGGGAGATGTCAATGGAACTGAGAATGCATGATGAAGGACAGCTATTTTGAGGCTCAATAATGTAGTTAATGAAGAAATGGAGGGATAAAACTGCCCCCTGACGGGCATCCTTGCAGACTGGTATCAAAGCTAACCGTGGTGCTGGCAGAAGGCCTTTATCGAAAGGGAGCTTGAGTCACACGCGAAGGCGAGAGTAAAGCTCACGGAAAGCCAGAATTATGTTTGAGATCAATCTCTTTTAGCTGAATTTAGCAACATAAGTGCATGAATCAATAAATCAAACGATCTCTGCAGGTCTAAGCCACCGATCGCTAGGATTTCTCCTGATTTGTGTGCATCTAGGAGTGCATTTGCAACGACTTGGAGTGCTTCAGCACAACCAATACCACGTTGGAAACCGAATTGTCTTGGAGGACTGCAACACAGTTTCTCAAACTCATCTACGAATAAAAGGTCAAATAACTTGCAAAGAGAAGTAGCAATCGTGATTAAACGAAAAGAGGAGCATTGCACGGCAGTTTTCCCATTTTTAGGAACAGGCGTAAGATCTCCAACTGAGAAAGTGGTTGGGACAATATCCTGAATGAGGATAATCTGCGTCAGGAGAGTTACGTGGTTAATGAGAGTGGGCCCACCACTATTTAAATGGAGGGCGTTGATTTCATCAATCCCAAAAGATTGTTTAGGTTTTAGGCAAGAGATGGCCTTGCACATAGCTCCTTCCGTTACAACATAATCACCCTTGGGACAACTAGCTAAGAAATCATGTGCATCTAGGAGTGCATTTGTAACGACTTGGAGAGCTTCAGCACAACCAATACCACGTTGGAAACCGAATTGTCTTGGAGGACTGCAAAAGAGTTTCTCCAACTCATCTATGAATAAAAGTTCAAATAACTTTCAAAGAGAAGTAGCAATCGTGATTGGACGGAAAGAGGAGCATTGTATGGTGGTTTTCCCTTTTTTAGGAACTGGCGTAAGATCTCCAATTGAGAAAGTGGTTGGGACAATACCCTGAATGAGGATAATCTGCATCAGGAGAGTTACGTGACTAATGAGAGCGGACCCACCACTTTTTTAATGGATTCGCTGATTTCATCAATCTCGTAAGATTGTTTAGGTTTTAGGTGAGAGATGGCCTTGCACATAGCTCCCACTATTACAACATAATCACCCTGGGAACAACTATCTAAGAAGTCGTCCAACTCAGCTTCGTATCTTTCGTTGAGGGCTGGATCAGGGGCCAAAAATTCTGACTCATAGTACGCATACCATTCAGAATCAGGGATAGCGCATGACTAATCGCTTTTAGAGTGCAGAAAACACCAAAGGAAAGAAGGATTCCTTTTGACCCTTGCAGATTCAATATCAATCATCTTTTTTCTCTGCGCTTTTAGCTCCTTCACGAGTTTTCTTTTTGTGAATAGGCGAAATGAATTGACTACCCCGAACAAGGGTTCGGGGATTTCTTGTGGATTTCATCCACAAGAAATCCAAAGTTGAGGCCAGAATTTAGACTTAGAATGGGTATCCACTAACTCTGAATTTTCCGACCAGCCAGAAAGGGTAGGATAACGGGGTCTACTTAGAGGGATGGCAGCTTTTCCAGCACAGCGAAGGGCATGGCCAATTTCTGCACAATATATATCGACTGATAGTTGTGTTTCCTCCTTTGAAAGAGCAGTCAATCTGGAGAGAAGTTTGAACCGAGTCCAAGAAAACTTGCTAGTTTGAACCGAGAAAGTGTTATCATTGATGAAAAATATTATTTCTAAGAGAAATTTGTGTGTGTTCAGTAAAAGTATGTTAGTATTAAGGTAAAATGTCCTTACTTTGATGAGAAGGTTTGTTAGTATTAAGCAGAACTTGCTACTTCTGACAGAAAAGTTGTCATCACAGTAAAAAATGTTACTTCTAAGAAAAAATTTAGTATCTTTGGTAGAAAACTTGGTAGTTCAAACTGAAAAAGTGTTATCATTGATGAAAAATGTTATTTCTAAGAGAAATTTGTGTGTGTTCAGTAAAAGTATGTTAGTTTTATGGTAAAATGTCGTTACTTTAATGAGAAGATTTGTTAGTCTTAAGCAGAACTTGCTACTTCTGACAGAAAAGTTGTTGTCACAGTAAAAAAATGTTACTTCTAAGACAAAATTTGGTATCTTTGGTAGAAAACTTACTAGTTCGAACCGAGAAAGTGTTATCATTGATGAAAAATATTATTTCTAAGAGAAATTTGTGTGTGCTCAGTAAAAGTATGTTAGTATTAAGGTAAAATGTCGTTACTTTGATAAAAGGTTTGTTAGTGTTAAGCAGAACTTGCTACTTTTGACATAAAAGTTTTTATCACAGTAAAAAAAATTTAACTTCTAAGAAAAAATTTGGTATCTTTGGTAGAAAACTTGCTAGTTCGAACCGAGAAAGTGTTATCATTGATGAAAAATATTATTTCTAAGAGAAATTTGTGTGTGTTCAGTAAAAGTATGCTAGTATTAAGGTCAAATGTCGTTACTTTGATGAGAAGGTTTGTTAGTGTTAAGCAGAACTTGCTACTTCTGACAGAAAAGTTATTATCACAGTAAAAAAAATGTTACTTCTAAATAAAATTTGGTATCTTTGGTAGAAAACTTGGTAGTTCGAACAGAAAGTGTTATCATTGATGAATAATATTATTTCTAAGAGAAATTTGTGTGTGTTGTAAAATTGGTTTAGGAGGGACATTACGTAAAGAACTTGTTCTGAAATAATATAAAAAGTCTTTTGAAAAATACTGCTTGGTGATGGGATATTCAAAAAGCCATAAAGTAAAGTTGTGGGTGAAAAGGATGAGTACTTCAAGTTGTAAAATTGGTTTAGGCGGGATATTACGTAAAGAACTTGTTCTGAAATAATATAAACTTATCTTTTTAAGAGTACTGCTTGGCGTTGGGGTATTCAAAAAGTCGTAAGGTAAAGTTGTGGTGAAAAGGATGAGTGCATCAACTTGTAAAATGGGTTTAGGAGGGAATATTAAGAAAGGAACATGTTCTGAAAAGATATAATATAGCCTTTTGAAATGTGGAGGGCCCTTCTATGTCTCAAGTGCACATAAAAAAGTATTAAAAAATGGGGGGGCCTTTTGGGCGCCGGGGGACCTTTGGGGCCGGGGGGTTCCTTCGGGGTTGGGGTAGGGGGATCGGGGCTCTTTGGGGTTGGGGTAGAGGAGCTCACAACACTGTTCAAATAGAATTTGTGTATTATAACGACCACAGAGTTTCACCCTCAAATCCTCTTCTAAATCATCTTCTGAAATCATCTTTTAAAATGTCTCTAACTGTTTCGCCCAAATCATCTTCTAAAATGTCTCAAAACGGTTTTGCCCAAATAATTCCTAAACGTAATTTCTGAGTGTTCCTTTTGTTTTGGCATCCCTGCGCTGTCACATTTGAAATTCCTAGGAAACCCTTTCCCGCGTTATTCTCTTCATCTCTAAGATCAATATATCTCTTCCCCGCCGTTAATGCGCTTGTGCAAACTTCGCCCGGAGACAATTCTCCTGGACGACCACCAACAAATCAATTGACCTTGAAAGCCCATGTGCAAACTTCGCCCGGAGACAATTCTCCTGGAAGAATACCAACAAATCACTACTAGAACACCGTGCTGCCACCTGGGGTTTCTACGCCCATATATGGTGTGGGGTCAGAGTTAGACTAAATTGTTGATGGCAGCACGGTGTTCTCGTAGTAACTCATGATAGGTCCCTACTTACATATACAATTAACTTAGCTGATTTTACTTGCGAAATGAACTAAACGGTTTGTTTGAATTTTTTAGTGCTATATTTAAGCCTGAAGGCTGCCAAAAATATCGTCAGCCATGGCCCAGATATTTTCTAAAATTGTTATTTTCGGGATTTGGCTCTTTTTTTTAAACTTGTTTTTACTAATAGGTTTTCTAAGCTCTACAGTCCAATTGCACGACACGGAACGGCAGTGTAGGGGAGGGGTGGGGTGCCATACCACTCAAATGAAAGATGAAGGAGATGTTAGAATGTATGAAAATTACCCTTGTCGGAAGATTTTTCTCCGACTGGTTTCCTCTGGGCTGATCTGAAATCTGATAAGCATTTGCATAATCAAACACTAAAAAAATGGCTTACCAAATGAACGTACGGTACGAAGTAACCAACCAGGGCAAAAGGCACTCCTATTATCCA
Source organism: Artemia sp. Qi Xiang Cuo (assembly GCF_049724085.1). Taxonomy (NCBI): domain Eukaryota; kingdom Metazoa; phylum Arthropoda; class Branchiopoda; order Anostraca; family Artemiidae; genus Artemia; species Artemia sp. Qi Xiang Cuo. The sequence continues at coordinate 125,480 of NW_028300510.1, forward strand.
GAAAATGTATAATTTACTCTTCCATATGTCTTTATTGAAAACTTTTATTCCAGGTTCCACCTTTTGCTCCAAATAAGGAATGTCGTAAAATATAGAACTCAGGATAAGGAATGCTAGCACTGCAGATAGTATCTGAAAAAAATAATTAAAAAAATAACAGTTTTTAGTACTCTTTATTTTATTTATATTATCTATATGCTAACACTAAATAGAACTTTTTTATATTACCACTAACTCAAATCAATAAAACGTCAATTATGTGCTTAAGAATTAAAAAAACAACAACAATTAAAATTTATCATAACAGGCCCATCAAAAGTCAAAACCCTGTGACCTATGTTTTTTTTTCTTTTCTTTTTTAAATCTAAATTAAACAATTTAGACTCATCATTATAGGTCATTCAAAAGTCAAACCCTATGACCCACATTTTTTTTTTTTATATTTTAGCACCAGAGTATCTGATCGACTCTTAAGTTTGTATACTCATAAAGCCAATGCCTAAGAATATAGATCACTAATCCAACACCGCACAACAGGACTCTTGGATTAAGAGAATTTGTGTTTTAAGAGGATTTTACTATTTCCATAGTAAAAACGTTTTTTTGCTAATTAAGTAAAATAAAAAAAATCACGTTTTCCGTTGTTTTTTTTTTCCATTTTCTGTTTTCGTTTTCATTTTTGCGTTACCTGTTCCATATTTTTTTTCATTACCATCAGTTCAATTCAATTGTGCCCATAAAAATGTCAATAATGACCAGTCAATTATGTTTTAATATATAAAAGATATTTCAGATTAATTACGATCGACAGTTCACGAACCCAGTCCAGACTTATGTTTTAAATTTTCTGATATTTCAGCATTAGACCCTCTGTTAAACTCTTAGCTTCATAAAGTCATAAAGAAATTGCTTGAGAATGAATATTACTAAGCCAAAACCACACAATAAGACTAGGGGATTAGAAAGATTTGTGTCTTGAGACAATTTTAGCAACCCCGTAGTAAACGCATTCTTTGTGTTCAAAAGATGAAATAAAAAAAATATCACAACGTTATCTATCAGATTACTGATGCACTATAATTAGCCAGGCAGGCTATATTTTTTTCAACTTTGCTCGAAACATTCAGATGACTAATCCAACCATAACTAGCTAAAAGATAAAAATAAAGAAAACTAATCTAAAACCATAAAATACTTCTTCACTACTGCTAACGACTCACCGCAGCACAAAGCCATCTGAAACTAACACACCTGCACACAATCCTGCTCCGCCGCAACCTATTTAAAGCTTCACTCTTTATCTCCTCCTATAGAGTTCCAATTTCCTTTAAATTTTGTTTTTCTTGAACTTATTTCCACCTCGTTCGGGGAAGACAAGATCTTTGTCTTGCACAACAAGGATGACCAAACAAGTACGATCTTCGGTAATCTGGTCATTCATCATACGTAAAAAGCGGTCTAACTGTTTTAACCTATCTTTCATTATAGCCAAAGAAAGTGGGATCGAGCCGCATTTTTACTACTGATTGCTGTTTGGTACCTAAATTATCCTTAAACAACTTCTTTGGAATTTTATTTAAAGAAAGTCCCGTCAGGCTTTCGAAATGCCCATATTTCAGAGCCATACTTGATTACTGTCATGACCATGGCTTCCAATGTTCTAATCTTAGTTCATAGAGTTACTTTCATTTTTTTACAAACTTTTTTTAACAGCGATAAAACATCCTGCACTTCGGTTATTTTGCATTTTTAGATCTTTGCTACATCCACGATCTCTAGTAAAAACGTTGTTCACGTAAGTGTGAGACGACCCAATTGATCAATTTTCTCGTTATCTAACATCACCTCTCCACCATAACGTATTTCTTGTCTAAATGGTACAGTGTTCTTAACATTAGTTTTGCACTCTCAACTTCCAAAAATACATTCATTTCGATAATACTATTATCTAGGACACCCAAATGATCTACATAGTCGGAGTTTAGGAGAGTTTTCCCTTCCCAGTTAATTCCGTTTCTCCTATGACCAGATATTTATCTAGTATCAGAGGTAACGCTTTAGTGTTGCCTATAGTAAAGGCCATAAAGCTTCAATGTTTTATTATTATTAAATTAAAAAACAAGTTTTCCCACTGTAAGTAAGGAGCAACATTAAATCTTAAAACGAACAAAAATTATTACATATATGAAGGGGGTTGCCCCCTCCTCAACACGTCGCTCTTTACGCTAAAAAGTTTCTAGTACTTTTAAAAAAGCTTCTTATTGTTCTAATTAAACGACCCTTGTGCTTCAGGAGTCAATCTTAAAGAATTGTGACAAAATTCGAACTTTAGCGTAGAGAGCAAGGTGGTGAGGAGGGGTGAACCCCTTACATAAACGTAATACTCTATGTTCGTTTTGATTTTTAATGTTTCTTCTTACTTTCAGTTGAAAAAAACTAGTTTTTTTTATTTAATTTCTTATCTTTTTTAAATAATACGAGGAAATCTGGCCCCACCTCCCGTAGAAATCCCCCTTCCCACGGAAATGTCCCCTATACAATTCAATCTCGGTGAAAATTAACCCAGGACAACTACCCTTAACAACTCCACGCGTAAAATTGAGACGGAAAAGAGAAAGCAAGACACATAACAGGAATTTTGTATAGGAATTCAGGCAAATTCCACCAGTTTAAAATTTCCCCTGACAAGTACGCCCCCTGGAAACCTCCCTCCCCATGGAAAATTCCCCCTTTAAAAAACTCAGTGCAGAGTTCCTTCCTACCCGAAATTGTATACATACTTCCCAATAACAAATACTATGCATAAACAATGGGCAGATTTTATAACTTAAAAACCTTACCCCTGGAGCTGTGGGGGGGTCATGTTAAATGCAAAGGCATATTAGGCCTTTCAACTATGATGAACAGAATGGCTATTTCAAAATTTTGATCAGACGATTTTGAGAATAAAGGGGGCAGGAAGAGGGCCTAGTTGGCCTCCACTCGTCGTTGGTCTCTTAAAAAGGGCACTAGAACTTAAAATTCCGTTCAAATGAGCCCTGTCCTGATATTCTAGGACCACTGGGCCGATACGATCACCCAGGAAAAAAAAACAAATAAACAGGTATCCGTGATCTTTCTATCGGTAAAAAATAGAAATTCCACATTTTTCCAGATAGGAGGTTGAAACCTCTGAAATAAGGTTCTCTGATGTGCTGAATCTGATAGTGTGATTTTCATTTATATACTTTTACTTTTAGGGGATGTTTCCCCCTTTTTGGAAAATCCGGCAAATTTTCTCAGGCTCGTAGCCTTTGATGTGCAACACTAAACGTAATGAAACTTATAAATTTGGAATCAGCATAATAAGCCAACTCTTTAGATACATATATATAGGTGTCAAATTTAGTTTTTTAGAGTTTCGGTTACTATTAAGCCGCGTCGCTCCTTACTTACAGTTCTTTACCACGAGCTGTTTGATTATTTATTATGTTGTCTCAAGAGCACTTCAAATGGACGGGGTGAACGTAAAAATTTCGGAGGGGGCTCATTCGAGTGGAAATTAGGAGTTTTAGTGCCCTTTTTCAGAGTCAAAAGTGATTGGAGGGCATCTAGCCCCCCCCCCCCCCCACGCCTTTTTCCCCAAATTCATGTGATAAAATTTTTAAGATAACCATTTTGTTGAAGATAGTTCAAAATCAGATAATAAAAACTCCGAGGTTGGCACAACCCCCCAGAGCCCGGGGGCTGGCGTTGTAAGTTATGCCCTGAGGCATATGTGGTTCTTATGGAAGGGGTGCTCGTATAAACTTCAGAGGGGACTCATTTCGTAGGAAATTGAAGGTTCTAGTTCACTTTTTAAGATTCAAAAGAGATCGGAGGGTCAGTACCCTCTCCCTCTCCCCACGCCTTCTTTCCCAAACCCATCCGATAAAAATTTTGACATAGCCATTTTGTCAAAAATAGTTCAAAGACCGGATAATAAAACTCTGAGGTTGACACAGCCCCCAAAGCCCCGGACAGGCGTTGTAAGTTCTGCCCTGGGGGCATATGTAGTTATTACAGAAGCGGTTTTCGTATAAACTTCAGAGGGGATCATTTCATTGGAAATTGAAAGTTCTAGTTCACTTTTTAAGAGTCAAACCCGATCGAAGGGCGACTAGCCCCCACGCCCTTTTTTTCTAAGCCTATCTGATAATATGTAGTTGTTACAGAATCGGTGCTCGTATAAACTACAGAGGGGATCATTTCATTGGAAATTGAAAGTTCTAGCAGGTAAAAAGAAGGATAAAAAGAAGAACAAAAAAGGGAAGGAAGAAATTGCTATTGAGAAGCCACAGAAAGAACCCGAGGAAACTGTTGAATCTCTTACTATGGAGAAGGTAGATGGAGCTATTAAAGACACCACAGCAGCCAAAAAGAAGCAAGATGAAAAGAAGAAGAAGAAGGTGGAAGATGCTAAGATGGTGTTCTTGGTTAGAACTGATTTAGGGATGGGGAAAGGGAAGGTGGCAGCTCAAGTTGCTCATGCAGCTATTAATTGTTATATAAATGCTGAGGAAAGTAATCCTGATACAGTTGTGGAATGGATGCTGTCTGGGAGGCCAAAGATTACGTTAAAAGTGGATTCTGAAGCAGAGCTTCTTACTTTATATAAAAGAGCAAAGAATGTTGGATTAGTGACTGCTTTAATTAAAGATGCTCGAAAGACTCAAATCGCCCCAGGTTCTTTAACTGTCCTTGGTATTGGACCTAATTCTGTTAGTAGTGTTGATGCTGTATATGGCCATTTAAAGCTTTATTAGAACTGTTTTGTACCTTTTAAAACATTAAATTGATGTCTCTCAATTTGATTTATTACTGATTTACTTGATAGGTTCAATATTCTTTCTGCTAGAGAACAGGATAGATTAAACTAGAGAACAGGAAAAATATACTGAATTTTTTTGTGTTTTTTCCCGAAAATTTTTGATCATTTATTTTTCTTTTTTTTAATTGTAATGATAAGAACCACGATGAGTATTTCTTATAGTGTAATGGTAGATGGATTATGTCTCATTTCATGAAAAATGTATTTTAATTGTATTCATTGTACTCTCCTTTCTTTTAGATTGATGTCTTAATCTCTTTAACTAACAAGAGTTGAGAGGGATGAAAATATATTATTGACGAATGCATCTTAGGAAGGAAGTGAGCCGCACAAGTGGCTAAGCTTGCACTTTTATTATCCTTTTTTACAAAATGGCAACGTCGCTGTTTTTGAGATTTTCTCTCCCAAAAAGGGTTAATTCACGGACAGTAATATGAGGTAATTTTTTTCGTTTGAAGCTTTATTTGGTTATTCGTTTGTAATTCCAATTCGTATCATTTGTATCTAGTAATATGTTGGTCAATGGATTCTCATATGTGGAGGGGGAGGGGGTATCTAAGTAAAAAAAAGCGTTTGAGGCTCGTTTCTTTGAATTTTTCCTATGAAAATTCCCCTTTTACTGTCAAGTTTCTTTTTTACAATTACAAGCTTATTTCGGAAAGTAGTTACATTGAATGACCCTTTTTTCCTCAAAGCCTCATTCTGCAAAATCTGCACTTGCATTCGAAGAGTCAAATTTTGGTCAATATCCACCAAATCATATTATTGAGTTAGGATTAAAGTGAATACACCATTCGATGCCTTTTTTAATGCTGATTACGAATATAATAAGCATTTCTAACGGAAATGAATTTCAGCCCCCCCCCCTATATATGCCAATTCAGGGTTAGGTTAGGTTGGGTTAGGTTAGGTATAGCCTATATAGGGGGGGGCTGAAATTCATTTCCGATAGAAATGCTTATTTTATTCGTAATCAGCATAAAAAAGGCATCAAATGGTGTATTCACTTTATTCCTAACTCAATAATATGATTTGGTAGATATTGACCCAAATTTTACGGTCCTTTAGGTAGGTTTGAGGGTGCCTCCTTATATGTAGGCAATCCCTGGATACAAAGCCTTATTCAGAGGAAGAGTATGGGTTTTTGAGCCCCCCCCCCAACGTCTAAAAAAAATTTCTGGCTCGTAAAATGTAATAAAAAGGCCCCAAAACACATTTTAATGCCTTTGTTCTACCCCCCCCCCCCAAAAAAAAAAATCCTGAATACGGCCCTATCAGGATATGACGGTAAATACCAAAGAGATATCAAATATACAAAAACATTTCAGATGAAATTAAAGAGTGACATTCAAACTTAAAACGAACAGAATTTTACTCTATATGTGGAGGGCTTTCTCTTTCTTGACCATCCACTCTTTATGCTAAAGTTTGTCTTTTTGACCCATATGCTTTTAGAGTGACTTCTCAAGGACAAAGGCAATTGAAGGGGGATAAAAGGAGCTTTTCTCAACATCTCGATAGTGGAAGAGCCCATTGATGTGCAATTACTTTAAACTATAATATGTCCAGTCCTTGTGTTTTTAAGGGGTATCAGTAAATAAAACACCCAATATTTATACTCATTGCACTTTTTATATATAGTATCTATTATCTATTCATTGCCTATTATCTATTCAAATAGTATCTATTCATTGCCTCATCTCAGTCCAGCATTCTGAGCAAATTTCATTTTTCACTATTTTCAATGCATAGTGACCCCCTCATATAAGGTCTGTGGATTATCGGCAGGGGTTCAGAATGCAAATTTTTAATTAATTTTTTTTTGCGTTCAGTGTTCAGATTGGAGCGTTGTGGTCTGACTATCTGGGCTTTATTTGTCAAGGCCTGAATGCTAAGCGATGGACATGAGCTAGATTGGGACCCCATGTGAAAATGGAAAAAATGTTGTTGTTATGTGTGCAAGATGAATGCTTAGCGATGGACATGGGCTAGATTGGGACCCCATGTGGAAAAAAAAAAAAAATGTATTGTTGGTATGTGTGTAGCGCATGCATGGCTACCGCTAGGGCAACAGTCTAACCGTTGATGGTTTTAGGTATCCTTGAATAAGTTGTAAGGCGAGAGTGGAAGTTAGGACAATTTTTGGAGGTGCCCACCTCACCTGCCCAGAGTCTCAGGCAAGTGACCCTAAACTTGAAAAAGTGAAAATTGGTTCAAATTGCTAAACTGAGCTGAGACAATGAATAGATACTATTGGGAAAGTGATTGGAGACGCTGGGCATCCCTGAACAAGTGCTAAATTGAGAGAGGAATTTGGGACAATATTTGGGGGCGCCTACCCGCCCAGAGTCTTGGGCAAGTGCTCCAAAAATTTAAAATTTTTTTGAAAAATTCAAATTTTTTTCAGAATGTGGGGCTAAGCTTAGGCAAAGAATAGGTACTATTTGAAAGATAAAGATGGCCTTAAACGATTGTTTGCCTGTTATTTCAAGCAAATTTATGGTCATATGTCAATTTTAAATTCTTGGTCAACCTTCTTAAGACCATAGGCGGGCGTGCCTTGTTTGCCTCTTATTACAGGCAATCTAATGGTCTTATGTCAATTTTTGAATTCTTGATCAGCATGCCTAAGACTCTAGGCAGGCATGTATTTCCAAAAACTAACCTGACAAGTATGTGTCCAATAAGAGAGTCATGCATACTCTTGCCATTTACCCGTGCCCCAGCCATTTAAAAATTTGCCTCTCAATTACTTGGACTATCTGTCTTGACTTTTCTCTGTCTACAAATACCCAGCGTCTTGATGCAATCTATGCAACCTATTGCAAAATACTTGATAACTTCAATTCAAAATCAACGGACTCATTGCACCCCCCTGTCACGCCTACCTTTTCCCCAAACACATCCAGTCAAAATTTTTCGATAGCCATTTTCTTCAACGTACTTGCAAGATTTGGAAATTAGGTCTTTGAGGATGACAACACCCCCCCCCCACTGCCCTCAGGGATGTGGGGGGGGTGTTGTCAACGAACTTAAAAGTTGTTTTAAGTCGACTATTTTTAATAGTCGAAAGTAAATGGAGGGCAACTAGCCCTCCTATTACAGGAGGGCAAAAACGAACTTAAAAGTTCGTTTTAAGTCGACTATTTTTAATAGTCAAAAGTAATTGGAGGGCAACTAGCCCCCCCCCCCCCACGCCCATCATTTCCCCAAGCACATCCAATCAAAATTTTGAGATAGCCATTTTGTTCAGCGTAGTTGATTTCAAGATAGAAAATATATTTTTGAGGAGGATTCTCCCCCACAACCCTCAGGGCAAGGGATGTAATTTATGTCCTTGGGACATATAAGGTTCTTATAGAAAGCGTTGTCGTAGAAACTTCAAAAATGCCTCGTCCGATTGGAAATTGAAATGTCTAGTGCCCTTTTTAATAGTCGAAAGTGACTGGAAGGCAACTAAAACCCTTTCCATGCCCACCATTTCCTTAAACACATTCAATTAATTTTGAGATAGACCGGAGTCTAAACGAACCAAGGGAGTAGCCGGAATAATCACATCCTCCCAGTTACGAACTGTGTACAAATTTACTTTCCTTACTAGTTTAAGTAGTCCAGAAAAACAACATGGGATATCTCCGTGGAAGTATTTATATGCCAGCGAAAATAGAGAGATAACATAAATATTCTTCATCTTTAGGAGATCAACAGGAGTGTTTGTAGTCGACAGGCGGACTCTTGCTTTGTCATGAAGATGGTGAACAGAAGCAAGTACAGAAGGAAATATAGACATCCACACAGACGAACAGTAGCATGTATACGGGTAAATGAGAGAGGAATATAAAATACGTAGGAAAGGTGGTCTCCCATTGCCTTTCCTGTGCTCCTTAAGACAAGGTCCATCAAAATAATCCATATAAAGGAGGTGGAACAAAACCCTGCTTAACTCCTGATTTAATACAAAACCAGCAGCTAACCTGATTTTCTACCTTAACCGCAGCAGTGTTATTCTTGTTCATAGCACTAATCTACTACTACTACTACTACTAATTACTCACCGCAGCACCAAGCCGCCTGAGGCCAACAGAGCTACGCACGATCCTCCTCCACCCCAATCTATCCAAAGCCTCCCTTTTTACACCCGCCCACGAAGTTCCCATTTCCTTTAAATCTTTCTTTATGACGTCCTCCCACCCCAGACGGGGACGCCCTGCTTTCCGTTTAGCCCTAGATGGTTGGCCGAAAAGAACAATCTTCGGCAATCTGTCATCCTTCATCCGCACAACGTGCCCTAACCACCTCAACCTTTCTTTCATTATAGCCCTAGAGAGCGGTATTGAACCACACCTTTCGTACAGCCTATTGTTTGAAATACGGTCAGTCAGCCGGGTACCCAGAACAATCCTTAAGCAATTTCTCTGGAAAAGATCTAGCAAATCTTCATCCGCTTTTCGGAGCGTCCATGCTTCTGAGCCATATTTGACCAATGTCATCAATGTCGCTTCTAAGAGTCTAATCTTGATTTGCAGACTTATCTTCCTATTCTTCCAGACTTTTTTTAACTGTGAAAAAATACCCTGAGCCTTCGCTATTCTATTTTTAACATCTACACTACTCTCACCATTTATACTAACAATAATACCAAGGTAAGTGAAACTGCCCACCTGATCAATCTTATCATTACCCAACGTCACCTTTTCATCTTCACTTATTCCTAGCCTTAGTGACTTAGTCTTCATATCATTAATTTTCAAACCAATTTTAGTACCCTGAACCCGCAAAACCTCTAAAACCTCATTGATTTTGCTCATACTTTCATCTAGGATACTTAAATCATCAGCATAATCCAAGTCCAGAAGATTCTTTCCTCCCCATTTGATTCCGTGGTCTCCCATTGCCTTTCCTGTGCTCCTTAAAACAAAGTCCATCAAAATAATTCATATAAAGGGGGATAGAACACAGCCTTGCTTAACTCCTGATTTAATACAGAACCAGCTGTTAACCTCATATCCTACCTTAACCGCAGCAGTGTTATTCTCGTACATAGCACTAATCACTTTAATGTATTTGTCTGGTATACCATACAAGGATAAAACCTTTACTAAAGCTCTTTTATCAACAGAATCGAACGCTTGCTCGTAATCTATAAAACTGAGGACCAAAGGTGTTTGAAAACTCAGGCACTTCTCAATTATTAGCCTAAGAGTGGAAATTTGGTCGACACATCCTCAACCGCACTGCTCTTCCCTTAAAAATTTGTCTACGGCATCTCTCAGTCTAAAAAGTATCATATTACTAAGTAATTTACTACCTACAGAGACCAGACTAATGCCTCGATAATTACCACACTCACTTTTATCCCCTTTCTTATAAAGTGGCTTAATTAAGGTTTTCCTAAAATCGTTCGGTACTTCCCCTTTTTCAAAAATCATATTCATAATCTTCAGTAACTTATTTCTAACCTCAGAGCCACCATATTTGAGAAACTCATTTACCACCCTATAAGCACCTTGAGCCTTATTATTTTTTAATCCTTTTAGTACTGTTGCTAATTCCTCCTCACAAAACAAATTTTCCTTCACATCCAAAGTATCACAAACTTTATCATTTTCCTCTATATTTTTTCCTGTAACTCTATCTCGGTTAAGCAAGTTCTCAAAATGTTCGGCCCATCTCTCTTTACTTTTTTCCTTATCGCTAATTGCCACCCCATTCCTATCTTTAACTGGGACAAGTCCGGATTGGCTACTCCCTCTCAATTTATTAGCGTGCCAGTACAATATTTTACTATTATGCCGTTTAGCTGCATCTTACAGATCCTCGGCAATTTTCTCCATGGCCTCCACTTCACACCTTCTTACTTCATATTTTAATGCTTTCTCCACTCTCTTTACAATTCTTTTATTTTCATATGATCTATCACTCAGATAGATCAATTGTACAACTCTTGTACAAGTCCTTTCTCCTTTCTATTAAACATAAAGCTTTTTCACTAATATTCTTAGCTGCAATTCTAGCTTTCTTCCCTAAAACACCTTCAGCAACCTCACAAATTATTTTTTTAATATTATTCCAACCATCTTCCACATTATCAAATTTTAAACTCTCAAGTTTAGTATTCAACTGTTCCTGGAAAGTTTCTCTCAAATTCTCATCCTGGAGTCTACCCACATCATAACTTCCCGGGAGGTTTTTAACCTTCCGATATTTCAGTTTTAAATTAACCCTTGACACTACTAGATGGTGATCTTTACTTTTAACATCAATAACAGCACTCCTATATACCCTAGTATCTTGTATTGATCCTTCCAGTCTTTGGTTTACTATAACATAATCAATAAGGTTTGCTGTCATACCATCACGTGAATAGCATGTTAACTGACGGGCCATTTTATAACCAAACAACGCATTAGTTATAACTAGATTGTTATACGTACAACATTGCAACAGTTTGTAGCCATTGCTGTTTTCTTTTCCTACACCAACATTACCTAGACTAGAATACCATCTATCCCCATTTCTACCGAACTGGGAATTAAAATCTCCCAGTAATAACATCATATTTCTACCTGGGACCTTGTCTATTTGCTCCTGTAACTGTAAGTAAAATTCATCTGAGTCCTTAGTATCTCTGTCTGTTGGTTCTACAGGGGCGTATACTACTATAACTGAAACCCTGAACTTTCTAGTCATAAAATTAGCAATTAGTATTCTATTATTAATACCTTCCCAGCCTAAACAAGACTTAGCAGCTTCCTTATTCATCATGAGCACTATTCCTTGTCAATGTACCCCATCCTTCCTGCCTGAGTAAAAAAACTCTATATCACCTCACGTTAGTTTTCCTACCCCCGGGATACGAGTTTCTGAAATTCCTAAAAAGTCCAGCTCGAATCGTCTGAATTCGTCATTCAAAATGTCAATATGATAGTCATTTTTTAATGTAGTAATATTCCAAGTTCCAATTTTCATGTTCTTTAAACCATTGAAATTATTTTCGCCTCAGGAAAAGCAATGATCCCGGATACCAGTGCAGGACGGGGATCGCATATCTTCTCAAGTCTACACCGAAGTGCTTAAGCCGGCTTAGAACCGGACAGCAAGAAGTCCCTGGGACCTCCATGAATGGAGGCTTTATGCAATCCTGGGCCATCTTGGTCACAACATGGTTTTCAGCACTTGGCGATGCTCTTCTATCAACAAGAGTTGAAATCCTGCACAGACATTCTCAAGCCTATTACCTCCAACTCATTAAATATTCATTTCTACAAATATTATGCTACTACGGGGAGGCAACCCATAATAAATAAATTAGTTAGGATGAGGTTTTTCAGCCCAAAGACGCCCATCAAAACATACCAAGCCCAGAAGAATTGTCCATTAGTCATAATACCGTGCGAATGCTGTGTCGTTTACTAGGCTATAATTTCCTCGAGGGGTGCCTCTCCTCAAGTGGGAATAAAGTTAAATGCAGGAGTCCCCAGTCTTGCAGGTACCCCGAAAAGGTCGAGGCAACCCTTTGCAGAGGCCGTTGTCCATAGATCTGGATCTTATGCCCTGCCACAGTTGTCCTCCTATAGAGGATCCTCCCGTGATGGTGTTCTGCATCACCATGCAATTTAACCCATTACTGGGAGACGGTTTGCAACTCATGGGACTTGTGGACAAACCATTGGGTCCTTTTGAGCGTACATTTGAGGGGCCTTCTTCCTCCTCCACCTGTATTTATGACCCCGGGCGAGGGTGTCCCAGATTCTATTATGGATCCCCAGGGAAAAGGTCCCCCCTTGGTCCGTGCCTCCTATAGAGGTACCCAAACAGGCAAACTACTTATAAATATATATAAATCACTGAATATATAAGTTATATACAGAAATATATAACTCACTGACATATTTAATCTACTAATTATAAATATGTATAGCTCACTGAATATATAAGTTATATACAGAAATATATAACTCACTGACAAATTTAAGCTACTACTTATAAATATATATAACTCACTGACTAGGTCTATATAAGTTATATACAGAAATATATAACTCAGTGACATATTTAACCTACTACTTATAAATATATATAACTCACTGACTATGCCTATATAAGCTATATACAGAAATTTATAACTCAGTGACATATTTAACCTACTACTTATAAATATGTATAACTCACTGACTAGGCCTGTATGAGTTATATACAGAAAAATATAACTCAGTGATATATTTAATCTACTACTTATAAATATATATAACTCACTGACTAAGCCTATATAAGTTACATATAGAAATATGTAACTCACTGACATATTTAACCTACTACTTATAAATATATGTAACTCACTGACTAGACCTATATAAGTCATATACAGAAATATGTAACTGTCTGACATATTTAACCTACTACTTATAAATATGTATAACTCACTGATTAGGCCTATATAAGTTATATACAGAAATATATAACTCAGTGACATATTTAACCTACTATTTATAAATACGTGTAACTCACTGACTAGGCCTATATAAGTTATATACAGATATATATAACTCACTGACATATTTAACCTACTACTTATAAATATGTGTAACTCACTGACTAGGCCTGTATAAGTTATATACAGAAATATATAACTCAGTGACATATTTAGCCTACTACATAAATATGTGTAACTCACTGACTAGGCCTATATAAGTTATATACAGAAATATATAACTCAGTGACATATTTAGCCTACTACTTATAAATATGTGTAACTGACTGACTAGGCCTGTATAATTTATATACAGAAATATATAACTCAGTGACATATTTAGCCTACTACTTATAAATATGTGTAACTCACTGACTAGGCCTATATAAGTTATATACAGAAATATATAACTCGGTGACATATTTAGTCTACTACTTATAAATATGTGTAACTCACTGACTAGGCCTATATAAGTTATATACAGAAATATATAACTCAGTGACATATTTAGCCAACTACTTATAAATATGTGTAACTCACTGACTAGGCCTATATAAGTTAAATACAGAAATATATAACTCAGTGATATATTTAACCTACTACTTATATATGAATAACTCACTGACTAGGCCTATATAAGTTATATACAGAAATAAATAACTCAGTGACATATTTAACCTACTACTTATATTTATGTGTAACTCACTGACTAGGCTTATATAAGTTATATACAGAAATATACAACTCAGTGAAATATTTAGCCTACTATTTATAAATATGTGTAACTCACTGACTAGGCCTTTATAAGCTATATACCGAAATATATAACTCAGTGACATATTTAGCCTACTACTTATAAATATCTTTAACTCACTGACTAGGCCTATATAAGTTATATACAGAAATATATAACTCAGTGACATATTTAGCCTACTACTTATAAATATGTGTAACTCACTGACTAGGCCTATATAAGTTATATACACAAATATATAACTCAGTGACATATTTAGCCTACTACTTATAAATGTGTGTAACTCACTGACTAGGCCTGTATAAGTTATATACAGAAATAGATAACTCAGTGACATATTGAGCCTACTACTTATAAATATGTGTAACTCACTGACTAGGCCTATATAAGTTATATACAGAAATATATAACTCAGTGACATATTTAACCTAGTACTTTTGAATATATATAACTCACTGACTAGGCCTATATAAGTCATATACAGAAATATATAACTCAGTGACGGAATTTCCTGAGATATTAATATATATATATATATATATATATATATATATATATATATATATATATATATATATATATATATATATATATATATATATATATATATATATATATATATATATATATATATATATATATATATAATATAATATAGATTTATTACCTGCCAAAACTGTAAGAGATACAATGGGTGGCAGAGTATAGAAAAGTGAAAAAAGAAAAAAAAGACAAACAACAAAGTACGGTTTAACACGAATATATACAATGAAATGGGCCCTCAACATCGACATTCAAATGACACATTCAACTCAAGTCTTTCCCTGAAGAGTTACCCAATGATGACCTAGAGTCATGAGCTTTAATGTATTTGTCTGGTATACCAAACAAGGATACCTTTACTAAAGCTCTTCTATCAACAGAATCGAACGCTTGCTCACAATCTATAAAACTGAGGACCAAAGGTATTTGACGACTCAGGCATTTCTCAATTATTAACCTAAGAGTAAAAATTTGGTCGACATGTCCTCTACCTTTTCTAAAACACCACTGTTCTTCTCTTAAAACTTTGTCTACGGCATCTCTCAGTCTAAAAATTATCATATTAATAAGTAATTTGCTACCTACAGAGACCAGACTAATGCCTCGATAATTACCACATTCATTTTTGTCATCTTTCTTTTAAAGTGGCTTAATTAAGGTTTTCCTAAAATCGTTAGGTACTTCCCATTTTTCAAAATCATATTCATAATCTTCAGTAACCTTTTTCTAACCTCAGAGCCACCATATTTAAGAAACTCATTTACCACCCTATCAGAACCTGGAGCCTTATTATTTTATATTATTATTATTATTATCTATTATTATCTTTTTAGTACTGTCGGTAATTCTTCCTCACAAAACAAATCTTCTTACACATCCAAGTTATTACGAACTTTTCCATTTTCCTCTATATCTTTTCCTGCGACTCTATCTTGGTTTAGCAAATTTTCAAAATGTTCTGCCCGTCTCTCTTTAATTCTTTCCTTATCACTAACTGTGGCCCTCTTCCTATCTTTAACTGGGACAAGTCCAGATCGATTAATCCCTCTCAATTTATTAGCATGCCAGTACAGCATTTTACTATTATACCGTCTAGCTGCATCTTCCAGATCCTTGACAATTTTGTCCATGGCCTCCACTTCACACCTCCTTAGTTTATATTATAATGCTTTCTCCACTTTCTTTACATTCATTTTGTTTTCATATAATGTATCACTCAGATAATTCCTGTACAAGTTCTTTCTCCTTTCTATTAAACATAAAGCTTTTTCTCTAATATTCTTAGCTGCAGTCCTAGCTTTCTTCCCTAAGACACCTTCACAACTTCACAAATTATTTTTCTAAAATGATTCAAACCATGTTCCACATTGTCAAATTTTAAACGAAGCCCAGTTATTGTTGGGAAGCTCGTACTCGTATGAGAAAAAAAAAAAAAGTACGATTTTTTTTACATTTAAAGCTAGTTGATTTACGTCAAACTCATTGAGCATCTTCTCAGTCATTGCTTGAAGCTTTCGAACAAAGGATGATTCATTCGGAGTCGAAGGACTTAGAGTAGTGTCATCTGCAAATGCCACCAATTATTCTCGATTATCAGATGTGAACGCCGATGTAGTCTGAGAGTAAAATTTATGACACAATCCATAGCACACATTGGTAATTAGAATGTTAAAAAGTCGGTAGAGGTTATTTACACAGATGAAGAAGAGAGTTGGTCCAAGAATAGAACCTTGGTGTACTCTGTTTTCAATTGTAATTTGCTCATCCGCATCTTTCATGGGAATAGATCTGTCAGTGAGGTAAGGAGAGAACCATGATAATGCTTCCCCACGCACACCATGATGAGAAGGCTTGCCAATGAGAATCTTAAGGCTTTCAAAAGCTTTCAAATGCTACTATAACTACCACCACTACTAGTATCAGACTAATTCATTTACAGTATTGAGGGGAAATTTAAACTAAATCAAAAGACTTTATGTGCATGCAAATTCTCAATACAGCATATGTCGAGAATCGAATTGGGTTTTAAAATGGAACTTTCACAGAATGCTTAAAGACGAAGATCATGGGACAAAAGGCAACATATGCATTCTACTACTAATACTACTATTACTGCTACATTTACTGCTACTACTACTGCTACTACTACTACTAGCACTACTACTATATTAAAGGCAATAAGTTGGTACTGCTACTGCTACTAGTACTACCGCCATTACTATCAATACTTTTACTAGTAATTTTGAGGAATTTTGTTGAGGAATTAATTCAATCCTTTAAGATTAAATCAAATGGCATCGTGTCCATTGTTGCCATTCAGACACCTCAGCAATGTCTCTAGAACGACTAGGATATTAAGTTGAAAGTTTTGGGGTTACTACTATTACTACTTCTGTTCTTACAATTTAAGTAAATAAAATGAGTGTAAGTGTATCCAACTTGTAAAAGAGCATAAATAAAGTGCTTTGGGAATGATATTAAGTCTTATGTTTCATGTCGACTTGATGAGAAATAAAATTAAATTAAATAATATTATTTGTGGCCAGACTAAAAATTGCTGAAAATGTTTCTCCAACACACAAATAGCAACTCAAACTGTGGATTCTAATAGAAGAAAAACCTAGAAAACACAAAACATTTTTCCATGAAAAAGACTTTTTCAATAAAAAACAAACAGAAATTAATTTAAAAAACTTTTTCGATGAAAAAAGTTTTTCAAAGAAAAGCCAAAATGAGCAGAAATAATTTTGAATAATCTTCCAAGCGTAGTAGGGTTGACAACCCCCAGACCTTATCAAGACCAGCACCTAATTTACACTTTAAGCAGCGTTCACATGCGTGTCTAGCTAGAATCCCATGTCTAGACATGTGTCTGGCCAGACATCAACGTCTAGGCAACTAGTCAACTACCGTTCCCAAGTAAAATTCGGTGCTTGGCTAGACAAGTTACAGCTAATCACCCAGTTCTACACTCTAGAGCTCAAAGTCTAGGATTTTCGATTACAGCCAATCAGAATGTGTTAAGTTCCACTATCTCCATCATCTATGTTTACGTTTTTAAACTGAAATTTGATTTTTGTTTTCTCATTAATTGTTGTTTTTTTTCATTTTAGGCAAATATACAACACCAGACATAATAGTGAAACACACTAAGACAATTCGATTACAATTTGAAAAGTTTTGCCCGTATAAGCTCTCTTGATTGGCTAGAAATGACAACTGTAATCTATTTGAAACTAAATTTGTAGTTTTAGCAAAGCACTGAATTCTACTTGTGAACGGTAATATCCTAGACATTGATTTCTGGCCAGACACGTGTCTAGACAAGAGATTCTAGCTAGACACGCATGTGAACGCCTCTTTACTGAAAACAAAATACATTCTAAATGTTTTCACTTTGTACCGTGAGTAAAATATGATATATTTAAAATACAAAAAATAAAATTCCCTTTTCTAAATACAATTCCGACAGAAATTAAACGTCCCCTAATTGAGTTCGAATACTGTTTCCAAGAGTCTAAATTCTTAATCAGCAAAAAGAGAAATTGCATTTTAGCTTCAGTCAAACAATGACGCTAGACGGTTTTGAATTTTGCTAAGATCTTTGGCAATAAGAAAAATGATAGATACAATTTTTCGCAGGAAGTCTAAGCTATAAGAGAGTGTGAACGTTGGAATCATCAAAAATATTTAAAACAAAATTATTGGATAAATAGTCCGCATAATGTAGTGAGTTTGCGAACATAATTACAAAGTAGAGGCCCCCTCCTCAGGACTTGGGCCAATTGTGAGCCAGCTCTTAGAGCGCAGGACAAAAACAATATTTTTATAGTGTAGTAAAAGTGCTTTTTGGAAGATTATTAAGATGAGAATTTTTTGGGCATTCAAGCATTGCAGCTCAATCATTTTTATTATCTCTGCTCCTATTTGTCGTTAGTTGAATTGAGCATTGCTGTACATCTAATATGTAAGTCACAATAAATCTATTGCCTTTCTATTTGCGTTTATTTTATTTTATATGTTTTTATCCAGTCACACGACAGGTAATTAGATCGTATGCCTCCAAGGTAGCGCTCCCAGGGATCTGATTTCTACATACTATAACAGGTAATTGATTTTGAGATAACCCAAGGAAAGGAGGTTACATTTATATAATTACATATTTAATTTTCTTGCTTTCTGTGAGTGGCGCGATCGGTACACCGCTTTAAATCACAATATTACATAGGGCGCAGTCCTTAGCGCTATAAGTGGCTCTATCGGAGAACTTATAAGGTGTAAGTTCACAGCTTTAAAGCCTAGAATTACATTTGACGCGGTCAATCTTTATTACCACAATTATTACCACAATATATTTTTTTATCAATACAAATGGCACGGTCGGAAATTGGAGAAAATCATGCGAACTAATTAGGCTATAAACTTTGTAATTTAAATTTAATTATTGGAGAGATACAGACATATAAGAAAAAAGATTAGGCCTATAACCGCTAAGCTATTACAGGAAAACCCTTTATAATATCTCATAGGAGATAATAGCCTCCCCCAAAATAGGTTAAGTGAAGAAATAAATTTATTTTGAGTTATTCAAACGCAAAATAAAATGTCAGAAGAATTAAGCGATTTATTAATGGCGCGAAAGTTGGTCGCGAAAAATGTAGAAATAGCAAAGTCTATTCCGCAGTGCAATGGACAATCAGATATCGACGAATTTAATATTCAATCGGCCCAGTTTGTAGAATTAACAAAAACAGAGCTAGAAACGTTAGTTGGCATGCTTCTTTTAAGATTAAAAGGCCAGGCTTAAACTTTTCTAAAGCAGATTGAACGTACTTTAGGTGATGACGCCAACTTGCCAATAAATACGGTGGACAAATTGTTAACAGCATTTAAAGATAGATTTATTGAAACCAGTTCTACGAATAAATTAAAACACGGAATAGTATGCTTTGACCATTCACAAAACATAAGAGAATATCTTGATAATATACGCATTTCAGTAGAGGCAAAATACGGAAAAGGTTCAGGAGAACTGTATGAAAAAGTCACACTAAATACCTTTTTGAAAGGGCTACCCCCAAAACTATATAGAATGGTAATATCCAAAAATATTCAGACGTTTGATGTTGCAGATCAAGAGGTAGATCGATTGATCGAAGTTGATACAATGGTGGTTAATCACAGTAAAGCAAAAATAAATAGCCTTGGCAAAACAAACGCAAAACGGACCTCCAAGGGCGATCAGGCGTCTCCCAATTTCTTTTCAAGGGAAAACTCCCCAGTGCCACAAAGAAATAAAACGCAAGAACCCGCTAGGCAGAAAACAGTACGTTTTCAGCCCGTCAAACAATTTAGTTATGAAAATAACCCTACAATAATAAGATGCTATATTTGTAATCGACCTGGGTACATCGCGAGGGAGTGCCGTTCTGTCCCCAATCGCACACCAAGAATTGCTGTCGGTAGTACGCAAAATTATGGCAACCATTTGTTCGGAAGAACAAATTTTAGCGCCAGTGGTGCACTAGGCAATAGCCAGGGAAGATTGCGGCAATCAGTACCTTACAACGCCGTACCAACCAAATTTGTACAATCCTCCCCCCAATAGACAAATTAATTACCGATTTGAAAACCCAAATACTCGCCAAAGCCAATATAATGCGAGAATAGTATATAGAAATCCCGAAAATTTGTCGACGGGAAATACAAATTTTTCAAACCGACGGCAAATAGTTAATTGGCCGACAGAAAATGAAAACTTTTCAAGCCGACGGCATTGGCAGTCAGCGCCAGCAGCCAGCGCTTCCACAGCTAGATTCCACGAACATATCCGAATATCTATTGCAGGCACCGACGCATGAAATAGATCCTCAGGGAAACGTTTCAGGCCCCTCAGAACTATAAATTGGACCCAGAGGGCGCCTAGAATGTTTAATAGGTCCAAACCGATAGTAGTACCATCTTGTAGTGATAATATTAACAAGTTACCTATATTTAATGATTTTTGTGTAGCAAACGTTTACTTTAAGGCTTTAGTTGACTCTGGTGCTACCGCGAACATCATAAACTCATGGGTATACAAAATGTTGCCTCCACATATTAGGCAACAAAGAAATTTTAATAATCCCAATTAAACTAGCGTGACAGGGCATCGATTGGATGCAAAAGGTTCAATTCGCCTTAATGTAAAAAGGGATAATAGAATCTTTCTGACAAATTTTACAATATGCGATAACCTTTCGTACGATCGGCACAATTTTTCTTAGGTCTAATAGAGTACTATTAGATGTGGCTAACGAAAGGCTTGTCTACCCGGCTAAGGTAGGGAAAGAAATTTCTACCTTAAGAAATTGCAACAGAAGTTACGAAGAGGACGTAACAGTAAATAAAATATCCAGCGGTATAATGTCACAATCTTTTGAACCTCATGTCTCGCAAGGAGGACATGGCATACCCAAAAATTTGTTCAATTATTCTGTGAGACATCGCAGAGATAAATTAAATTTAAATAATAAGCGGATTGAATCTGCAAAAATAAAAATAGGAGATATGCGACAGTACAGGTCAAACAAAATCAAGAAAATAGCGGAATTATGGAAAAAAGTAGTGAACCCCAATGCAGTTCAGGCACAGCCAATGCTATTGGCGGACAGCGCCAGTCTAAATTTAATAGACAATGAAAATAAAAAAAATATTATGGATTCGCAATACGGAAAACAAAAGTCCTCCCATAACGATGCAAAGAATTCAAATATCACAGATGATTGAACCAGTGGAAAGAAAATCTGAAATATGGTTTGCGACCCCGTAAAAAGGGGACGTGTTTAGTCAAATCCAAGTTTTATCGGAGAATGATTTAAATAGATGGGAAAATTGCAAAAGAAACCTTGTTAACGGCATTAAAACCTCAATTAACAAATATCCTCTAAATGAATTGAAATTCTTAAACAAATTCAGCATGGGTCATATTACAGATTTAGGACTTAAGAAAAATTATGCAAATTACTAAGCAATTCTAAGAACGTATTATTAGCATCCGATAACGATATCGGACTGATACCGCTTTATGAAAACTTATTTTAAAAAACTGGCAATCCTGTCGCAAAACAGCCATATCGTGTGCTGTATAAGCACAAAGAACGGTTAAAAAATAAAATCTATGAATTAGAAAAAAATTAAATTATACGCCCAAGTATAGGTCCGTATAGTGCACCAGTGATCTTGGTACCAAAAAAGAATGGCGATCTTAGACTTGTACTAGATTATAGAGCCCTTAACAAACAAGTAGTTAGTGATAAATTTCCTTTACCAAGAATAGATGAAATTCTTGACTATTTCAAGCAAAAACAAAATTTTTACTTCTTTGGATCTTACCCAAGGCTACCACCAAGTGCAAATAACCGAAAAAGATATCCATAAAACTGCATTTTCTACAGCTGAATGTGGTTCATATGAATACTTAAGAGTACCCTTTGGACTTAAAACAAGTTCAAGCGCACTATGTAGACCATTATTGCATCTATTAAGAGGATTAGAAAATATCATTCATTTTGTTGATGACGTCATATGCGTGGGAGAAAACGCTGAACAACACTTAGCAACATTAGCTAAGGTGTTCGAGAAATTCAGACAGGACAATTTAAAATGCCGGCCTGAAAAAGTAAATTTATTTCAACCTAAAATTAAATTTTTAGGAGTAGTAGTGACACAAGGAGAGATATCCCCAGACCCCGACAAAATAAAATGTGTTGAAAACCTCAAACCCCCTAGAACTATGAGAGAATTAAAATGAATTTTAGGTTTTACTGGCTACTTTAGATAATTCGTGCGCAATTACGCCCAAATTACGAAACCCCTCACTGAATTAACTAAAGGGAACTCCCAAAATGTCACCTGG
The DNA here is from genome assembly GCF_049724085.1 of Artemia sp. Qi Xiang Cuo. Classification (NCBI taxonomy): domain Eukaryota; kingdom Metazoa; phylum Arthropoda; class Branchiopoda; order Anostraca; family Artemiidae; genus Artemia; species Artemia sp. Qi Xiang Cuo. Next base: position 147,993 of record NW_028300510.1, read on the forward strand.
TCCCAGAAAGCTCAAACTTCCCTAGACCGTCTCAAAAAGGCACTCATTTCTGAACCAATATTATCACTTTTTGATTTCGAAAACGGACAATTTGTGGTCACAACTGATGCTAGTTCAAAGGGCATTGGCGCTATTTTTTCGCAAATAATCCCGGTAGAAAACCCTAATCATCTAGAGGGAACGCCTAAACAAAAAAATGGAAAAAGTTATATATTCGAGTAGAACCTTATCAAAAGACGAAAGTAGTTATTCCGCCACAAACTTAGAATTATTATCTATATTCCGCCACTTGGACAAATTTAGACACTATTTAATTGGTAGAAAATTTATATTACGATCAGACCATAAAAGCTTGCAGTACCAGCGCATATTTAAAAAACCCACGGGAATTCTAGCTAGATGGATTATGAAAATCCAAGACCTAGATTACGAATTTGAATATTTAAAAGGTAAAAAAATTGCAGCTTGCGAAATTTTGAGTAGATACCCAGAAAATATTCCGTCGGAAACTGAGGAAAATGAAGTTAACGCTATCAATACTAAGAGCAAACATAAATGTAAGAAAAACAAAGACACTGACTCAGTAAAAGAAAATCAGGATAACTATTGTACACTGTCTTTAGAAAATATAAAAATAAATCAAAAAAAGAAGGAAAGACGTGTAATACTCATTAACTGTGTTGTGAATTATGAAGTATTGCCGGATGAATTCAAAGATCCTAGAAAAGAGATAAATAATTTTTACTATGATCTCGATGAAGAAATACTATGTAGAATCGTGACTGCTGAGACAAATAGAAACCAAACCTCAATAATACCTGTATTACCACAAAACTTAATAATACCCGCCTTCAAATATTTTCATTCAGACATAGGTGGACATTTAGGAGTAACAAAAACTTTCCATAAATTAAAACAATATTTCTACGTGCCGTCGGGAATAACAAAACTTAAATAATTTGTAAGTACTTGCGAAGCGTGTAACTTAAGAAAAAAACCCCAAGCTTATCCTAATTCTCCAATGGGAAGAGTCCCGGTAGCGAGATTCCCCTTCGATATTGTCTCATTTGACTTATATGGAACAAGCGGAGGCTTGCCTGTTTCCAACAGAGGCCATACTTGTATTCTTTCAGTTATAGACCATTTTCCGGATTTACTTTTGCAAAAGCATTAAAGAATCAAGGCACTTACGCCACAAGTAAGGCGTTAGCGAAATTACTTTTACAATTTGGTATTCCAAATAAAGTTTTAAGTGACAACAGAAGCAATTTTGTTTCAAAGGTAACGAAAGATTTAATGAGTTTTCTTAACATAGAGTAAATGGTGACATCTCCGTATACCCACAAGCTAATGGTAAAATAGAAAATAGGCATAAAATATTTTCCAATGTATTAAGCATTTATACAAAAGACAACAAGAACAATTGGGATCAATTCTTACCTAATTTACCTAACGTAATCAATACTGCTTATTCAAAAACAAATAAAGACAATCTATTGTATTTACTTTTTTTTAGAATCCCCTATGACGAGATCATTGAATCCCGGCAATATTACAATAACTCGGAGTATTACAAACAAGAATCCATAAATAGAATGAGGAAAACTTATAAAATAGTTAGGCAAGAGTAGTAAAAATGTAAAATAAACCAAGAGCTAAGAAACCAACCCAAAGTCAAGGGGAGCATAGATTTGAAAATAGGAGATTGCGTCTACCTAAAGAACGAGGCAAAGACGGGAGGCAAAAAACTTTCCAACAAATATTCTGGACTCAACAGAATAGTCAAAAGTACGATAACGATTATACTTTTAAAATGGAGAACCCCGACAGTGGAAGAACTTATAAGGCTCATGTTAGCCGAATAAAAAGAGCCAAATTTCCAGAAAGATGGGTATCGCGTCCCCCGTCTACCGATTCGTCAGATGCAGAAAATGAGCCCCCTAAATCAAGATTGGCAGAGCCAAAACCCTTTAATTTCAAGCAAAACTATTTCGAGAATGAAAGTGACGAGGAAAACTTTGAAGAATTTTTAGCTATGAAAAATCTAGTTATTCCCAAAAGAAAATCCCTAATACCTATGAGAATAAAAAATGCCAAAAGATCCAAAAAGCTCATCATCAGAGAGCGCAGGAGAATTAGATTATACGATATCTCCGAAAACCCAATTTTTCCCTGATAGAATTTCGAACCCTTGTCCCCCCGTAAGTTTTCCAGACGATATGGTTTCCCCTGCAACACCAATAGAAAGGCCCCTGTCATTGCAGGAAGAATTGAACAGAGCTGTAGAAACTCCGGGTATTACTGTAAAGAAAACTCCTCCCAAAGATTCAACTAAAACAAATCTGCGAGAAGCTATGGATTTTATAAATGTACCAACAAAGACGATTTGAAATACACTGTCAAAGAATAAAACTCCCAAAGATGACCAGCAAGGACAATATCATGATATAACTGTGTCCAAGGTCAAGCCCAAACAATGGACTTCATGAAGGGAAACACTAGTGCAAAGAATGCCCCATCCCCCTGAAGACATGGCATTTGAACAGTGGAGAAACCCCGCGAAAACTTTTGATTCCTCTCAAAGTTCTCAAGAATCTGTCAAATTTCCTGAGTTGAAAACTCAAAGCGAAGACTTGGAGAATAAACCTTCTACTTCGAGAGGAGTAGAGATTTACGAAGGAAGGGTAGGTGATACCTCAAAAAGTGCCACCTCTAAAAGTTCTAATCTGGATTCGTCAGAAACCAGTTCCGAAGAATCTGACGGTGAATCAGACCATACGGTAATTAAAGGAATGGGAAAATCAAAACCGACTTCAGTAGCTGCGCACGCGAAAGAGACAAAATTGAAAGGGCAAACTTTTTTGAAAAAACAATACAAAAGTTTGATCTTATTTCGCTAGAAAAATCGAAAAAGAAAGAACCGCAAGAAGTCGAGGAGAAAGTAACGACACATTCGGGTAGAACGGTTAAAAGACCCGATAGATGGAATTACACCTAATCAGTATAGTATTAAGAGACTTTAATGGAAAGGAGTCATGAAGAAATAATAATTTAAAAACTTTTAATGTACGAGTAAAAATCATACAATTATAAAAATGCTGTAGAAAAATACCGTCTGTTCAACATATATCAGTTCCCGAAAACAAATTCTAATTAGAAAGTCACATTGCATATACTTAATTTGAATAATTTCCTTAATATAAAAAGTCTACCCCTACCTTTCCGGTACGATGTATCCAGTCCAGCTGAAAGAAGCCGTGGTAGGAAGTACTAAGCGAGAAATATTCATACACCTTAGAAATGATCTTTGGTTATTTTCTGTTCGAAGAGAAACTGTTGGAACTTTGTCTTGTTATAATAATACAGAAAGAATAGACCTAAGTTACAAAACAGAATTACTGTTACAAGACGTGGGTACAATAACTATAAAGAAAGGGTGTCGACTTGTAGCTAAGGAGTCAAATTTTCGAACACCGTTAATTACCCGGAGGATGAATATAATACCTTCAAAAATAATAAACTTCAATGAACTTAACCTGTTGTACACTATTCCTGATATAGAGAACGAGGAAATGAAAACCTCGTTATGTTCCAAAATAGAAAAAAATAAAGGCACATTGAGGCTTACAAAAATAAGAGAAGCATTAGATTCCCAGATCCTCCTATTTACAAATGAAGACCAGAGATTAACGTATGTGGATAATAGATACGGATTGTTCTCAACCAATTTCTGGTGGAACATACTACTAACCGTATGTTTCGCATTTGGGACTTCCCTGAGCATAAAAACCTTATTGACTTTTAATTACGAAAAAATCCTGAGACTAAGAAGGCGAAAACCAAGAGAAAAACACGGGGAACCAGCCAAAATGCACAAGTTAAACCTAGAACTCCAAGAGAATTTCTAAGCCAATAAAAGGGGAAGACATTAGAGAACGAGTGGGTATAGAGGTCTCCACTCGTCCTTGCTGTGTCTTGTTCCCTCATTGTAAGGTTGTTCCCTCATTGTAACGGTTTTACATAAGTAAAACCGTTTGGCTATGACGCTGCAACATACGTTTCTGGAACAGCACGGACGTGCGTGAACAATGAAGGCATGAAAAATGTTTTAAACTGAGACCTCAAATTTAACAATGTAGGGTAACTTACGTTTAAAGGATTATTTTAAATCTAAGGGAGAATTAAATAAGTATTGAAGAATTAAATAAACCTTTTATTGTTGTTTCCTTTCTCAAAACAAAAATTTGAAGACATCTCTGTTTTAGATATCCCAATGGGAAATATATGTATATGAAACCAACATGATAATAATTTCGTTTTATTAAAACCAATGTTAAGTAGTAATATAATGTATCTTTTTATATTGTCTTGTAGGGTAATCTTCACCGTAAAATGCACCTAATCGTATTGTTTATTATATAGTATGACTTTATTATAAAGAACGTTGTGATTTTGCATCGTTATTTTCATTACAGGGAGTGGATTGACATATTGGAAATCGATCATTACAATGCGTTGCCTAGTGCAGATACAGCCTAGTAGCATCTATTTTCATCATTCCTCAACCAACGAAGAGTACTCCCAATTGACTCAGGCAATTTTAATCCTAGATTATTGGCGAAAATTATAGTTACGTTTGATCCTTGTTTCCGCAAACACGAACCATATCACGTATAAGGTAACACTATATTTGATTTTCAGTATGCAGTGCAATATAGAACTATATAATCACTTAAATCCTAAGAGCTCCATCGACCAGTACAAGATATAAGTACATAAATATCACCCTTGATAATCATTATGGAACCATGTACCATACGACTGTATAGATATGACATTTGATGACCCCAAAAATCATTTATGTGTCGCAGATTCACGCGTCGAATCCCTTTCGACCATCTCTCGGAATCCATCCTATCACCTCTATCAAATGCGAAAAGTTAATATCTCTGTTATCCCATAAATATTACGAAGTAATTACCGAAAAATGGACCTGGAAATCAACAATTGAACTAAAGAAACTAAAATTAACCCCAGTGACTAACATCTCAGTGACAATCCACCCCTCCCACAAGTTAGAAGACAATATGTTGAAGGAGTCACTATCGTTTGATGTCGACCTATTCCAAATCCAAACTTCAATTCCCCCGTGATTAACCTAGGAATCACCGCAAAGGTTAATGGACACAAGCCATCCACTAACAATTTTATAAGAGAACTGTGATCCCTAAGTGCACGAAGAACAATTTTATACGAGAAATACATTGTCTATGTGCCTTAAAATATCCCAAAAATGATATGCTGAGAATAAAATGAACGCATTCCCAGTATTCGCCCCCTTAATGATAAGGCACCCTATGAACTATCAATAAGCAGGTGAGAATGAACTCTGATAGCTTATTCCCACACCTGTAGTTAGAAGCATCATTTCCCAGTTGACAATTAGAGAACGCTTGTCGTGTGAACACAATCCTGCTTGAACTGTTTTATGAAGAAACTGTATCGTAAGTGCTTTAAAAATTTTGTCAAGACGAAAAGAGTGAAGGACCATAATTTACAACAAAAGGATTGAATATGCTAAAGAAACACGAAGGTGATGAAAAATGTGTGAATTTACATATGTTACTTCTTAATAACTTTGGTAAATCAAAAATTCTAACATTTTATTATTAATGTTACTTAGCAAACATCCCCAGCGAAAGTGTGCTAATGCTACCAGTGAACGTGGTAAACCCAATATCCCAATATTGTGTGTTTTAAATCGTTCTTATATGTAGTGTTAGATTTTCAGATAGAGTTATGTGTAGCGTTGTCGTGCTATTCATTTAATGTAGCGTAGATAGAAAGCAGTGGGCCCTATAGACAGAAAAATAAAAAAAAATTGAAAAAGGTGAATTCTCACAAAAACTCTCATGTAAAGGTAGAACAGCCCCAACCTTGTTGGAAATGTAAAAGTGATCAGTGTTCGATGTAGAAAAAAAACCTTTAGTAAAGTAGCTAGGCTAGAACCATAAATAATCTTAGTCCCGTAGATAAATTTTAGATAGGGATGTATAATAAAATAAGAAAAGTAATATAGAAAATTTTTATCACTCCTTATTAAGGTTATATAAAAGTATAAAATAATACAATGTCAATTACAATTACGTAGGACAAATAGTAAATAGATCTCAAATATTTCAAAAGCGCAAGGGCAAGCAAATCCTAATGACGGGACGTCATTAAATAATGGGAAGGGTAATATGTACCATGAGTAAAATGTGATATATTTAAAATACAAAAAAATAAAATTCCCTTTTCTAAAGACAATTCCGACAGAAATTCAACGTCCCCTAATTAAGTTCAAATACCGTTTCCAAGAGTTTAAATTCTTAATCAGCAAAAAGAGAAATTGCATTTTAGCTTCAGTAAAACAATGACGCTAGACGGTTTTGGATTTCGCTAAGATCTTTGGCAATAAGAAAAATGATAGATACAATTTTTCGCAGGAAGTCTGAGCTATAAGAGTGTGTGAAGGTTGGAATCATCAGAAATATTTAAAACAAAATTATTGGATAAATAGTCCGCATAATGCAGTGAGTTTGCGAACATAATTACAAAATAGCGGCCCCCTCCTCAGGACTTGGGCCAATTGTGAGCCAGCTCTTAGAGCGCAGGACAAAAACTATATTTTATAGTGTGGTAAAAGTGCTTTTTAGAGGATTATTATGATCAGAATTATTTCGGCGTTCAGGCATTGCAATTCAGTCATTATTATTATCTCTGCTCCTATTTGTCGTCAATTGAAGTGAGCATTGCTGTACACCTTAAATGTAAGTTACAATAAATCTATTGCTTCTATATTTGTGTTTATTTCATTTTATATGTCTGTATCTAGTCACACGACAGGTAATTAGTTCGTATGCCTCCAAGGTAGTGCTCCCAGGGATCTGATTTCTACATGCTAGAACAGGTCACTGATTTCGAGATAACCCAAGGAAAGGGGGTTACATTTATATAATTAAATATTTTATTGTCTCGCTTCCTGTGAGGGGTACAATCGATACATCACCTAAAATCAAAATATTACATATGGTGCAGTCCTTAGCGCTATGAGTGGCTCTATCGGAGAACTTATAAGGTGTAAGTGCACAGCTTTAAAGCCTAAGATTACATTTGACGCGGTAAATCTTTATTACCACAATTATTACCACAATTAAGGCCAATCAAATTTTTTTATCGCTACAACTTTTTGTTTCTTTAGTAAATAAAAAATTAACAAACTTTAAGGAATGAATATTAGTATATGTATATTAAACTGACAATTCACGCTCGTTTATTTGTTTTCATTTCGGGGATTTCGGAATCATCCTTCCATACAATTGTGCCTGGTGAAGTGCAATTTGTTTTTATTAAATATAATTATTTACCTGTAATGTTGCAACTAATCCTGCTCTATCTAGAATATATTGTAGAATAAATGGTAAGGTAACAGTGAAAATAGAGCTCCCAGCAGTAACAATGCCGTTGATAAGGCCAAGACGCTTGTCAAAATGATGACCTAAAACAACCAAAGACGGGTTGTACGCGAGACTTGAACCACCTCCAAACATGACTCCGTATGTTACGTAAAGAACTTCAACCTATGCAAAAAAAAACATAATGCACTTCAAGACAAATAAAAAAAGTTGTATGATCCTACAAATCATAACTTGGTATTATCTCAGACAAGGGTGTATCTAGGGGGAGGGGGGTGCGTGATACCAGGGATGAGCCCCCATCCGCAAAGTTTTATCCGACTCGTGAAAACGTACCTAAATACATGTAAACAAATTTTTTAATGCATTTTATACAGTTTTGTGGTACCTATCCCCCTCCCCCCCGATGAACCAAATTCCTGGATACGCCCTTGGTCTGAGAGTATACTGATGTCCAGGATTGTTAATTCCTCATACACAGTTCTACAGGAAGAAAAATACATCTATAGAGTCTCGCCAAAAGAGCTTAAGCTCACTAAGCAGCATGGAGCTCAAGAATGAGAGGCCCTCTACATTTATATGCACACTTAACTTTGGGTAAGGGAAACTGGTTAAAATTGGAAATAAAAGAAAAGTCTGGATCTTGATTCTACAAATAGGTTTTGCCTATAAAAATAACCCTTAAACTGTAACACTGGTATACAGTTGTAATATCCTATTCTCTAGATAGAGATGGATGAAATCGGGAACACGTTTACGGATACCTAATTAGTACACAAACCGGTGTTGCCTTGGAATCTGCAGATTCAACGAAGTTTTCCTACTGTAGAACAAGGCCGTACCCAGAGGGGGGCTAAGGGGTTTGACACCCCCCCCCCCCAAATGTTTTTGACTCGTAAAAACGTAACAAAAATGGATATAAACAAATTTTGTATGCGTTTATTCAGGTTTTTTGTGTACCCCCTCCCCCCGAAAAAAATCTTTGAGTAAAACCCCCTCCGAAAAAAAATCTTGGGTACGGCCTAGCTGTAGAATATTAGTGATGATTAAACCAGTGTTCGCCTGTTGGCACCTTACAGAGTGTGCTGGCTAATTGCTATAATTCTGGAAATTCATTTAATACACTGTAGATTTTACCACGCGTGACAAAACCCTTGACCAAATATCGCTTAAAGGTATAAGACTCGCCCTCAGAAATTATAATTGGAGTGTAAACTTATCTTAGTTTTTTTTCAAAATATATCTTCAGATATCCACAATATTGCAAGAAGTGAAGTGGACCCTTTTCGTATGTCCCTCCCCCCCCTTTTCTGTTGGTGGCCCATTTACTCTTCATTATTGGAGAGCTACAACCTTACAGACTGTTCACGGTTTTCACTTGTTAGTTTACAGATAAGCCGGGAGGCAAATCAATCAGTGAAGCTGTGAGATTTTTTTCTTTTTGTTTCAGCATAGTAACACTAACTTTATAAATGGCTGATTCATTTGGCGTTTTGTCCGTGAAATACAAAGTGAAAAGTCAGCTTAATGAAAACCTCCACGCCTTAAAGAACGTCGAATAAGGCAAAGAAAACTTAAAAGGTACTACTTCATCCGTTAGGTCTATATGTTTAGAAGAATAGGAAACGATTACAATTGGAATTATCTAGTACCCTAATTTGCTCAACGAATTTTTGTTTTAAAACACGAACAAATCTACATGTTATGCATCGATATGCTATTCCATTTTGACAGTTGAATTTTGTACCTTCTTGCGAATGTTACGACGGGTAATTCTTATTACCAATTTGACATCGACATGAGGTAGGAAAAACTGCTTTATTTAGAAAAGGAATTGCCAAGATATTACGAACAAATCTTGTGAAAGAGGTAAAAAAATCCGTGTTTTGGCGAGCTCTTTATGCTTTTTCTTCCATGGCTCAAGTAAAGATTTCCGAAAGTAGAGTAGTACTTACCATTTTGCTGACTCTATGTTCCTTCCTATGCTATTCCAGGAGCTTATGCTCCTTCCTGTGTTATTTGGGGAGATTACGTTCCTTGGTACCTTTCCAGAGCATGTACCTATGGATTCTTTCCGACTATGTTCTTTCCTGTGCTATATTAGGAGATTACGCTCCTTGACACTTTTTCAGGGCATGTAGTTATGGATTTGGGTGGATTATGTTCCTTCCTATGATATTCTATAGCGCTATGTTCCTCCTTATGCTATTATAAGAGTTTATGTTCCCTCCCATGCTATTCTATATCGCTATGTTCCTTCCAATGCTATTATAAGGGTTTATGTTCCCTCCCATGCTATTATAAGGGTTTATGTTCCCTCCCATGCTATTCTATGGCCTTTTGTTCCTTCCTGTGTTATTCTATGGGACCTCTACACGTGATTAAGTCAAAAGTGTAATAGATATGAAGCGTACAAGAAAACCCATGCCTGAGACACTACAGTTACACGTGGACATTTAAAAAAAAGCTGGCAAGCTATAAAGTGATTAAACACGTTTTCAAACTAGATACTATTTGCATGCCAAAAAATTGGATGCTACAATCAGAATTGTTTGATTGACAGTTGCTAAAAGGGATAAGGGATTCGCGAATTGGACTGTACGAACGTTATTAATTGAATAATAGGAAAAAAAAACAGAGCTAGATAACATTTGCGAATTGGATCGTATTAAGATGGAGAAACAAAAAGGGGTGGTCTTATGACTTGACCTACCTTTACTTCTTCGATGTGTACTGTATAATACACAAGTATTGTTTGAACAGTGTTGTCAATTTAAAATAGAGTTTAACGAGAAATGGGTGAAAAGTGTTTTGGGGGAGATGGGCTGATTGGCAGAACGATGTATTAGCATAGTTATAGTGGAGGGCGAGTTGCTGGCGAAAAACCCATGTGGATGAGTTGAAATAATATTTTTTAAGAAGAAATGGCTGAAAAGTGTTTTGGGGGAGATGGCTTGATTGGCAGAAGGATGTATTAGCGTAGTTACAGTGGAGGGCGAGTTGCTAGCGAAAAACCCGTGTGGATGAGTTGAAATAAAATTTTTAACGAGAAATGGCTGAAAAGTGTTTTGGGGTACATGGGTTGATTGGCAGAAGGATGCATTAGAGAAAATCGCCTAATTATCGAAAAATGGGGAAACACCCTCCAAAAGTCGATAGGACTAGAATGGTCTTGGGGGAATTTTCCATAGACACGGGAGAGGCTATTTTTACGTGAAAACAACTTCAACCATGGCCCGCCCCCTGCGATCAAAAATTAAATTATTATAAGGTTTCTTCACCTCTTGAATACACAATGCCGAAATTTCATTCAAGAAATTACGAAAAAATTGTAAGTAAGTAACAAAATCTCTGTGTGTCTGCAAGGTAGAGCAATTTCCTCACAAATTCCACTATTTAATACAAAAGTGTAATAGATATGAACCCTACAAGAAAACCCACGCCTGAGGCACTACAGTATCAAGTGGACATTGCAAAAAAAAACGAGATATTTATAATAAATTACAGAAACTAAAATTAACCCCAGTGACTAACATCTCAGTGACAATCCACCCCTCCCACAAGTTAGAAGACAATATGTTGAAGGAGTCACTATCGTTTGATGTCGACCTATTCCAAATCCAAACTTCAATTCCCCCGTGATTAACCTAGGAATCACCGCAAAGGTTAATAGACACAAGCCATCCACTAACAATTTTATAAGAGAACTGTGATCCCTAAGTGCACGAAGAACAATTTTATACGAGAAATACATTCTCTATGTGCCTTAAAATATCCCAAAAATGATATGCTAAGAATAAAATGAACGCATTCCCAGTATTCGCCCCCTTAATGATAAGTCACCCTATGAACTATCAATAAGCAGGTGAGAATGAACTCTGATAGCATATTCCCACACCTGTAGTTGGAAGCATCATTTCCCAGTTGACAATTATACAAATCTCGTCGTGTGAACACAATGATACCCGAACTGTTCCATGAAGTAACTATGTTGTAAGTGCCTTAAAAATTTTGCCAAGACGAAAGGAGTGAAGGACCATAATTTAAACAGAAGGACAGAGTACGCCAAAGAGACTCGAAGGTGATGAAATAGGTGTCAATTTACAGATGTTACATTTCATTCAAAAAATTACGAAAAAATTGTAAGTAAGTAACAATGTCTCTGTGTTTGTGCAAGGTAGAGGAATTTCCTCACAAATTCCACTATTTAACGCAAAAGTGTAATAGATATGAACCCTACAAGAAAACCCACGCCTGAGGCACAACAGTATCACGTGGACATTGCAAAAAAAACGAGATATTTATTATAAATTACAGAAACTTACAGAAACCCTACAAGAAAACCCACGCCTGAGGCACTACAGTATCAAGTGGACATTGCAAAAAAAAACGAGATATTTATAATAAATTTGGAACAATATCAATCTTTGGAAATGGTTAGCGATAAAAATTGTAAGTAAGTAACAATGTCTCTGTGTGTGTGGAAGGTAAAGCAATTTCCTAAAAAATTCCACTATTTAATACAAACGTGTAATAGATATGAACCCTACAAGAAAACCCAAGCCTGAGGAACTACATTATCAAGTGGACAATGCAAAATAAACGGGATATTTATAATAAATTTGGAACAATATCAATCTTTGGAAATGGTTAACAATAACAAACATGTTTTCAACCAGATGGGTTTTTGAAAGCACATTTAGCATGGCGTGTTTTTTTTTTTTGGCAATTTGCATTTTGGTCTGATAACAGGTACCATTCATTGCGATCATAGCTCCAAAAAAAGGTTTAGTATTTGCGGATTTGATCCTATTAAGGTGGAAAAAAAGGGTTTAGCATTTGCGAATACTTCGAAGTGTTCTGTATAATACACAAGTAGTGTTTGAACAGGGTTGTCAGTTTAAAATAGAGTCTGACGAGGACTTGTTAACTCAGGCAATTTGTCATAAATTTGGGACAACATAAATCTATTAAAATGGTTAATGATGATAGAATGACATTGCGAGTTGACCTAGCTCTACCTCTCCGGGTTTTTATTCGTCTGTGATATTTTGTATAAAATGCTCATACCTTACAATTAAATTTTCATAATGGTTTAACATACACAGGAATGGAATTGTCTTGGGGGGAATTTTCCATGGAAAAGGGGGAGGGTATTTTTACGTGAAAACATTTTCAACCATGGCCCGCTCCGCGCGATCAGAAATTAAATTATAAAAAAGTTTCTTCACCTCTTGAATACACAATGCAGAAATTTCATTCAAGAAATTAGGAAAAAATTGTAAGTAAGGGTTCAGTTGTAATCAATAGGCTCATCAAAAGAATTGGTTTCTTATGCTGATTCCAAAGATTTAGGATTCATTAACTTTAGTGTTGCCAATCAAAAGCTATGAGCTTGAGAAAATTGCCTAATTATCGAAAAATAGGGAAAACACCCTCCAAAACTCGACAGGAAGGGAATTGTCTTGGGGGGAATATTCTATGGCAAAGGGGGAGGGGATTTTTACGTGAAAACAACTTCAACCATGGCCCGCTTCCCAGCGATCAGAAATTAAATTATAAAAATGTTTCTTCACCTCTCGAATACACAATGCAGAAATTTCATTCAAGAAATTATAAGAAATTGTAAGTAAGGGTTCAGTTGTAATTAATAGGCTCATCAAAAGAATTGGTTTCTTATGCTGATTCCAAAGATTTCGGATTAATTAACTTTAGTGTTGCCAATCAAAAGCTATGAGCTTGAGAAAATCGCCTAATTATCAAAAAATGGGGAAACACCCCTCCAAAAGTCGACAGAAATGGAATTGTCTTGGGGGGAAATTTTCCATGGAAAAGGGGAAGGGTATTTTTACGTGAAAACAATTTCAACCATGGCCCGGTCCCCGCGATCAGAAATAAAATTATAAAAAAAAGTTTCTTCATCTCTTGAATACACAATGCAGAAATTTTATTCAAGAAATTATGAAAAATTGTAAGTAAGGGTTCAGTTGTAATCAATAGGCTCACCAAAACAATTCGTTCCTTATGCTGATTCCAAAGATTTAGGATTCATTAACTTTAGTGTTGCCAATCAAAAGCTATGAGCTTGAGAAAATATCCTAATTATCAAAAAATGGGGAAACACCCTCCAAAAGTCGACAGGAATGGAATTGTCACGGGGGGAATTTTTCATGGAAAAGGGGGAGGATATTTTTACTCGAAAACAATTTCAACCATGGCTGGCTCCCCAGTGATCAGAAATTAAATTATAAAAAATTTTCTTCGCCTCTTCAATACACAATGCAGAGATTTCATTCGAGAAATTATACGAAAATGTAAGTGAGGGTTCAGTTGTAATCAATAGGCTCATCAAAAGAATTGGTTTCTTATGCTGATTCCAAAGATTTAGGATTCATTAGCTTTAGTGTTGCCAATCAAAAGCTATGAGCTTGAGGAAATTGCCTAATTATCGAAAAATAAGGAAACACTCTCCAAAAGTCGATAGGAATGGAATTGTCTGGGGGGGAACTTTCCATGGAAAGGGGGAGGGTATTTTTACGTGAAAACAACTTCAACCATGACCCGCTCCCCGCGATCAGAAATTAAATTATAAAAAAAGTTTCTTCACCTCTTCAATACACAATGCAGAGCTTTCATTCGGGAAACTATACGAAAATTTATGTAAGGGTTCAATTCTAATCATTAGGCTCATCAAAAGAATTGGTTTCTTGTTCTGATCCCAAAGATTTAGGATTCATTAACTTTAGTGCTGCCAATCAAAAGCTATGAGCTTGAGAAAATCGCCTAATTTTTGAAAAATGGGGAAACACCCTCCAAAAGTCGACAGGAGGGGGAGGGTATTTTTACGTGAAGACAACTTCAACCATGGCCGGCGCCCCAGCGATCAGAAATTAAATTATAAAAAAGTTTCTTCACATCTTGAATACACAATGCAGAAATTTCATTCGGGTATTTTTACGTGAAAACAACTTCAACCATAGGCCGCCCCTTGCAATCAGACATTAAATTATAAAAAGTTTCTTCACCTCTTGAATACACAATGCAGAAATTTCATTCAAGAAATGACGAAAAAATTGTAAGTAAGTAACAATATCTCTGGGTGTGTGTGTGCAAGGTAGAGCAATTTCCTCACAAATTCCACTATTTAATGCCCCCTTCGCCCCGGTCCACGGCGCTCCCTGGTCCACGGCGCTCCCCTGCCCGCGACACTCCCCGGCCCGCGGCGCTTCCCGGCCCTTGGCGCTTCCCGGCCCGCGACGGTCCCAGGCCCGCAGTACGGTCCGGGGCGGAAGGGGGCATTAAATAGTGGAATTTGTGAGGAAATTGCTCTACCTTGCACACAACACACACAGAGACATTGTTACTTACTTACAATTTTTTCGTAATTTCTTGAATGAAATTTCTGCATTGTGTATTCAAGAGGTGAAGAAACTTTTTTTATAATTTAATTTCTGATTGCGGGGAGGGGGCCATGGTTGAAGTTGTTTTCACGTAAAAATACCCTCCCCCTTTTCCATGAAAAATTCCCCCCAAGACAATTCCATTCCTGTCGACTTTTGGATGGTGTTTCCCCATTTTTCGATTATAAGGCGATTTTTTCAAGCTCGTAGCTTCTGACTGGCAATACTAAAGTTAATGAATCCTAAATCTTTGGAATCAGAACTAGAAACCAAATCTTTTGATGAGCTTATTGATTACAACTGAACCCTTACTTACAATTTTTTTATAATTTCTTGAATGAAATTTCAGCATTGTGTATTCGAGAGGCGAAGAAACTTTTTTATAATTCAACTTCTGATCGCTGGGGAGCGGGCCATGGTTGAAGTTGTTTTCACGTAAAAATCACCCCCTTCTTGTCCATAAAATTTTCCCCCCCCATCCAGTCCAATCATCACGGGGGGGGGAGGGTGTTTTTTCATTTTTCAAATATTTTGTAATGTTTAAAATCTAGTTACCTCTATCTGGCGGTGTTGCAGCAAAATAATCCGTACTCTTAGGAATCACAGTAAGAAATCCAGACTTTTTATGAGCTTATTGATTGGAATTTAGAACCCACTGAAAATTCCGTCATTGTTTTCCGACTGAAAGCTCAGAGTTGTGTATTCGAGAGGCAAAGAAACTTTTTTTATAACTCAACATCTGATCACGCAGGGTGGGTCATGGTTGAAGTTTTTTACACGTAAAAATCCCCCCCTCCTTTTCCATGGAAAATTCCCCCCAAGATAATTCCATTCCTGACGACTTTTGGATGGTGTTTCCCCATTTTTCGATTATTAGGCGATTTTCCTAATGAAAACTTCTGACAAACACCACATCTACAAAAACCCTATCTTAAGCCTTTTCTTATTATATATTTTATTTCAACTAATCCACACGGGTTTTTCGCTAGCAACTCGCCCTCCACTATAATTACGCTAATACATCCTTCTGCCATTCAAGCCATCTCCCCCAAAACACTTTTCAGCCATTTCGTAGGGTTCATATCTATTACACTTTTGCATTAAATAGTGGAATTTGTGAGGAATTTGCTCTACCCTGCCCACACACAGAGATTTTGTTACTTACTTACAATTTTTTCGTAATTTCTTGAATGAAATTTCGGCATTGTGTATTCAAGAGGCGAAGAAACTTTTTTATAATTTAATTTCTGGTCGCAGGGGGCGGGCCATGGTTGAAGTTGTTTTCACGTAAAAATACCCCCAACCTTCCCATGGAAAATTCCCCCCAAGACAATTCTAATCCTGTTGACTTTTGGAGGGTGTTTCCCCATTTTTCGATAATTAGGCAATTTTCTCTAATACATCCTTCTGCCAATCAACCCATCTCCCCCAAAACACTTTTCAGCCATTTCTTATTAAAAATTTTATTTCAACTCATCCACACAGGTTTTTCACTGGAAACTAGCCCTCCACTATAACTACGCTAATACATCCTTCTGCCAATCAAGCCATCTCCCCCAAAACACTTTTCAGCCATTTCTTCTTAAAAAATATTATTTCAACTCATCCACACGAGTTTTTCGCTAGCAACTCGCCCTCCACTATAACTATGCTAATACATCCTTCTGCCAATCAACCCATCACCCCCAAAACACTTTTCACCCATTGCTCGTTAAACTCTATTTTAAATTGACAACACTGTTCAAACACCACTTGTGTATTATACAGTACACATCGAAGAAGTAAAGGTAGGACAAGTCATAAGACCACCCCTTTTTGTTTCTCCATCTTAGTACGATCCAATTCGCAAATGTTATCTAGGTCGGTTTGTTTTCCTATTATTCAATTAATAACGTTCGTACAGTCCAATTCGCGAATCCCTTATCCCTTTTTGCAACTGTCAATCAAACAATTCTGATTGTAGCATCCAATTTTTTGGCATGCAAATAGCATCTAGTTTCAAAACGTGTTTAATCACTTTATAGCCTCCAGCTTTTTTTTTAATGTCCACGTGTAACTGTAGTGTCTTAGGCGTGGGTTTTCTTGTACGCTTCATATCTATTACACTTTTGACTTAATCACGTGTAGAGGTCCCATAGAATAACACAGGAAGGAACATAAGGATATAGAATATCATGTGAGGGAACATAAGCCCTAAGAATAGCATAAGAAGGAACATAGTGCTATGAAATATCGTAGGATGAAACATGAACCATTAGAATTGCATGGGAGGGGCCATAAACTCTTTGAATAGAATAAGAAGGAACTTAGCGCTACAGACTAGCATAGGAAGGAACATAAGCCCTTATAATAGCATAGGAAGGAACATAGCGCTATAGAATAGCATAGGAAGGAACATAATCCACCCAAATCCATAACTACATGCCCTGAAAAAGTGTCAAGGAACGTAATCTCCTCAAATAGCACAGGAAGGAACATAATCGTCTAGAATTCATAGGTACATGCTC
Source organism: Artemia sp. Qi Xiang Cuo (assembly GCF_049724085.1). Lineage (NCBI taxonomy): Eukaryota > Metazoa > Arthropoda > Branchiopoda > Anostraca > Artemiidae > Artemia > Artemia sp. Qi Xiang Cuo. Next base: position 165,357 of record NW_028300510.1, read on the forward strand.
TGAAAAGGTGCCAAGGAACGTAATCTCCCCAAATAACACAGGAAGGAACATAAGCTCCTGGAATAGCATAGGAAGGAACATAGAGTTAGCAAAATGGTAGGTACTACTCTACTTCCGAACGTGATTGAAACAAGAAATACCACTTATTTGGATCTGACTCTATATTACCATTGATTACAACTATTCTTGTTTTTTGTTGCGTGCCTGTGACTTAGAATACTATTTTTATATTATCTGGTTCTAACTTTTTATCAGGCAATTAATTTATGGTTTAATTTTACGTGCTAATTATAAAGAGAGTTGAAGAAGCTGCTACAAACCTGAAGGATCAGTATTTGTGATCTTCCAGCAACGGCTAATAATGCAACTAAATTTAAAAGTATTTAAAAGAGCAATAACGAAGAACATTTTGCAAAAACGTAGACTGCAATTGCATACCGTGCTGCTGAAGGATTGTTTTTAGCTTTATTTTAACTATAATGCCTGAAATGCCTACGTCACTCTTTTCAGTCGTTCTCCTCTTGAGAGACTAGCACAACATATTTGTAAGCACCCACATTTGTTTGCAAGGACACAAATAGGCACACATATGTCATATCTCTTTCATTAATTAATAGTTTTTTTTTATCTTAGTTATCATGTTTTTTTGTATTTAATCAAAGCTTACTCTGGTCTTTAAAACCTTAAATAGTTTTTTAAAGAACCCCAGGGCTCTGCAGGACCCGTGTTATGAAATCACGGGAAAAATGATTTCAAATCTGTTTCATGAAAGAAAATTGGCATGATAAATGAAACTTAGTTGGTCACCCCGAATAGAAGAAGAAATAGAAGAAAAGGAAGAGGTCATAAGAAAGGATTTAAAAGACGGGGAAATTTCATTGGAGGGGCTAGGAGTGAAGCTTTGAATATTGCAAGGTAGAGGAGGATCGTGTGCAGCTGTGATGGCATCTACAGATTGGTGGTGCAGTGAGTTCTTAGTTTTGGTATAGTAGTGCTAAGCTTCACGGAATAAGAAAAATACATCAAACTTCACAATTTTAGTCCAGTAATCTTTAATGACTATAAAAAAACATTTTTAATTGAATTCAGGTCATTAGAATGGTAGAAGTTGTAAAAGGCTAAGTAAAAGGGTACAAAAAATAGTGAAAAGCTTGGTTTTGCTTGAAGAGACAAAGAGTTTTGTAAAAGAAGTAAAAAAGAAAATAGCTGAAAAGAAACACAAGGAAAGATTAGTTTGAAAAAAGTAGAACTGGAAAAAGAAAATAAACCTGTTTTTCAACCACAAGTCATACAATGCTACAATAAGTTTACATCTTCAGTTGAAACAATAGAATATTTGAAAGATTGGCTGTCTAATATATTAATAATTTGTTTTTTACCCACTAACATTATATATAATAAATTGGAGTAACAGATGGCAATAAAAATAAAAACAAATATAGAAGAAACACATGCAAAGCAACATTAAATATAAAAAACAACAATGCAAATCAAAATAATCGCACAAGAGGATGAAAAGGATCACAGGGACGCCTCTTCTTTTAACTTAGCACCCAGCTTATTATAAGATATCTGTATATCAGTGGCACTAAACAATTGAATAGCCTATCGGTTCCTATACCAACGAGGCAGATATAAAAGGAATTTACAGTAACGGAAGGTCCTTACTGTGTGAATATCAAACGCATCTAGGTTTTATACACAATTTGGAGATAGAAGCATAAACTGTTCATTGTATGTATTTTTTTTCTTATTTTTTCATAGAAAGAATCTATAATATAGCAAATAAATTCAATCAATAAAATAAACAATCCAGAACACCCTCTCAAAATTTTCCTCTTCTCCGTAGATTTTGAAGAATAAATTTTGGGGGTGGGATATTTTCATTCAAAAGTGTCTTTTGGTATTTTCGTTCAAAAAATTGAAAAGAACAACTCTAATGTCCTGCCTGTCAAAAGTATTAAAAAAAAAATTTACTGATCAAATTTTGTCGCCGGAAGCCTTAAAGGGATAAACCACTAAATTCTAGCAAATTTAGTGCAGACCTTAGTGTACGATTAATCATGCATTGACAAAAACCCCATCTGTCTATTTTTCCTTTTTTTTTAACTGAACACCCAGTGTTTTTCATTGCACGTCATTGTAAAAACTGATGGAGCGAGAAGCGTTGTGCACATGTCTCAAGGTAAAAAAAAGCAGATTTTCCTTAAACTAGGAATGTTGCCATTTTCTGCAGGTTAATGGTTTTAACCGAGACAAAAACTTCCGGCATGACTTGTATAGTTAAAAATACTATAAAGCTGAATTCATTTTCAGTCAATGAAATGTGTTTTCTCTTTGTGTAAGCAATCCTGATTGGTCAGATATTATGTTGTCTAGATACTATTATATAAATACGCACATACATACACTTTTGATGTTATGTTACGATTACAAGTGGTTGTTTAGTGCTTTTGTGATGTTACGCTCTTACTTTTTGCCTTGGTTATCACGCTTAAACTTCGAAACACGCGAGATTCAAAGTTAGAAAGTTTTTCATATTTTTAATTATTTCTGACTTATTTGCAAAGTAAAAAATGTGCAATGCAAATTTCAAAAATTCCATTTGGCAAATGGATAAATCTGAGTTTTTTAAGAACTGGATGGTAGCAAAATTTGCGTCTTTCGTTGAAGCATCCAAATTGTAGTTAAGCAAAAAAGAACATACCAAAAACTTGATTAATGAAACATAAACTGAAAAAATTATTAAATTCCAATTATAAATCAAGAAAAAACTCGACAATCGATTTTTTTCAATTGAAAACGAAGAATAAAATCCGATAATTGAGAAAAATAGAAAAACTGAGAATCAGTTTGTTAAAAAATAGCCGAAAAATAAAAACCGAAAACCGATAGAACATAAAAACATTTACAACTTCACCTTATTTAACGAATACGCTGATAAAAGCATGCCAGTTGACGCAAGGATGGCTCCAAGCAAAGCGGTGCTCTTTGCACCAAATTTATCTGTAAGGATTCCAGCCACTGGAGAAGATAGGAATGTCATACCAACGGCAAGAGACCCCACAAAAGCTGGAAATTAATAGAGGAACCATTATTTCTCAATTAGCTATTATTGGAGCAATACCACTCCCGACAAGGAAACACTGTAAATATCCGAATACTATTTTAAAAACATACTGAAAGAATTACTTATATGATTCCTTAAGTCGTACCAACGAACTTAACCTCCCCCACCAGCCAATAAGTAGATATATAGCCGTATAATATTGTATACAATGAAATTACCCAACGCTGAATTTGCTATTATTTCTCTTGATTGCAATTAAATCAATTTGGAAAACTTGTCCAGAATTATATAAAATTTTTCTTCTGGAAAGTGGAAATGCAGCAATAATACCCTCAATCACAAAGACAAAGGGATTCGGTGGACGAAGTTAGACATACATTATAAGAAAAAGCCGTCCATACATAGGCCTAATTCAAATTATTTTCTTGTAAATTAGTAGGAATTTAACGGCTTAGTAGTAGGAATTAGTAGGAAATTAACGGCTATATATATATATATATATATATATATATATATATATATATATATATATATATATATATATATATACCCCACACACACACACACACACACACACACACACACACACACACACACACACACACACACACACACACATATATATATATATATATATATATATATATATATATATATATATATATATATATATATATATATATATATATATATATATATATATATATATATATATATATATATATATATATATGTGTGTGTGTGTGTGTGTGTGTGTGTGTGTGTGTGTGTGTGTGTGTGTGTGTGTGTGTGTGTGTGTGTGTGTGTGTGTGTGTGTGTGTGTGTGTGTGTGTGTGTGTGTGTGTGTGTGTGTGTGTGTGTGTGTGTGTGTGTGTGTGTGTGTGTGTGTGTGTGTGTGTGTGTGTGTGTGTGTGTGTGTGTGTGTGTGTGTGTGTGTGTGTGTGTGTGTGTGTGTGTGTGTGTGTGTGTGTGTGTGTGTGTGTGTGTGTGTGTGTGTGTGTGTGTGTGTGTGTGTGTGTGTGTGTGTGTGTGTGTGTGTGTGTGTGTGTGTGTGTGTGTGTGTGTGTGTGTGTGTGTGTGTGTGTGTGTGTGTGTGTGTGTGTGTGTGTGTGTGTGTGTGTGTGTGTGTGTGTGTGTGTGTGTGTGTGTGTGTGTGTGTGTGTGTGTGTGTGTGTGTGTGTGTGTGTGTGTGTGTGTGTGTGTGTGTGTGTGTGTGTGTGTGTGTGTGTGTGTGTGTGTGTGTGTGTGTGTGTGTGTGTGTGTGTGTGTGTGTGTGTGTGTGTGTGTGTGTGTGTGTGTGTGTGTGTGTGTGTGTGTGTGTGTGTGTGTGTGTGTGTGTGTGTGTGTGTGTGTGTGTGTGTGTGTGTGTGTGTGTGTGTGTGTGTGTGTGTGTGTGTGTGTGTGTGTGTGTGTGTGTGTGTGTGTGTGTGTGTGTGTGTGTGTGTGTGTGTGTGTGTGTGTGTGTGTGTGTGTGTGTGTGTGTGTGTGTGTGTGTGTGTGTGTGTGTGTGTGTGTGTGTGTGTGTGTGAATAACACTAGCGTGTTATTCGCTGTCTTCACAAATTTCCTCATTATCTTCTCTTGTTTTCTATTGGGGGAGGGGGCTACCAGTTTGACCCCCCCCCTTAAGTTTGGTCTGATTCGTACAAAAGTAACAAAGATACATATTACATATAAAACACATGTAATACATGTGTTATACATGCATTACATGTGTACACATGTATATTCGGAGGAGGATGTGTTTTACCTCTCCCCGAAGAAGATCCTGGATACGACCCTGCTTGACAGCAGTTTTGCTTTCAATTGAAAAGAACTTTTTTTTTTATCTAATTTCTGACTGTTTTTCAAACCATGCAATAAAATTCCCCCTCCCTTAGAATTCTCTCCGGAAACTCTTCTCCCCAGGGAAATTAGTTTTTAACTATGTTGAACCAATTGCCTTTCACCCAATTTTGATCCGATGTCTTTATGGAAAAAAGGAAAGTAAGAGGGGGGTTATTCACCCTCCAATATTTTTGGTTGCTTAAAAGGGCAGTTAGAATTCCGTTAGAATGAGTCCATTCTCAATCTTCTACAACCACTGGTTCGATACGATCCACCTTGCGCAAAGAAAAAAAAAAAAAAAAAAGAAAAAAAACAATTAAACACGCAGCCGTGATGTTTCTTCTGGCAAAAATACAAAACTCCAAATTTATGTAAACAGGAAGTAGAATCTAAACAGGAGTAGAATTCTCTGATACAGTGTTTCTGATGATGGGATTTTTATTGAGATCACTTGGCCTTTTGGGTTTGTTTCCCCCTTTTTTTTGGAAATCAGGCAAATTTTTCAGACTCATAGCTTTTGATTTTTAACATTAAACTTAAAGGATTTTATATATTTGGAACCAACATAAAAAATCAATTCTTTTGATGCATTAATTGTTATCAAAGTTTCTGTTTTTTGAATCTCGGTTACAATTGGGCCGAGTCGTTCCTTCCTTATCGTTCGTTACCACGAAATGTTTGACAGATTATTATTCACTTTGGGATTCTTTCTCTACGTGACAAAGTTGTGCATATTTCGTGGGGAAAATTAAAAGAAGTAGGAATCAAAACTTATAGCTAATGTGCTATTTTAATAAAAACTCATTTTGACTTCTTTAGCTTCATCACCGAGCTAGACAAAGATCTTATCGTAAGGTTTATTGTATATTGTATTTAAAAAAAAAAAAATATTATTGCTTCGCAATTTGTACACGATGCATCTACAAAACTAGCTATAAGAAATTGACCCAGAATACGTCCTTATATTTAAAGGATTTTTAAACATAGGTTTTTGCTAAAAATTAATTGTAAAAAACTTTTTCACAAAAGACATCTTCAAAGAAAAGTAATCGTGGTAGTAGTTGTACTCAAATAGTACCTTGTGTTGGTTCAAAATCCACCTTAACATAACCTGAAAGTGTCAGCTTAATAATCTAATGCGTCCCTGAGATATTGCTGGTACACCCTATTGACAAAATGCATGCTCATAGTGTGTTTTGATTTAGTTCAGCAGTCCCCTAATCATTCCCTGAAAGCTTCACCTTAATACGCTTAGCTTCAGTAGTAGCAATAGCTGTAGTAGTAGTAGTAGTAGTAGCATTAGTAGCAGTATGCACATAATATCTTTTGTTCTTTTCAATATCCCCTCAACACACACTGAAAGATTCAACTTATTTCCGTAAATAGTTTCTGCGCCATTGTTTACATGTCCTTTCAACAGCCTGCATAGACATAGTGTGTTTTGACTTAGTTCAACACTGTCTCAACATTCCTTGAAATTCTCACCTTGGTAGCCTACCCTGAGCTTTGGGAGCAGTATTAGATTTCGAAGCAGTAATAATAGTAGCAGTAGCAGAAGGTGTAGTAGTAGTAGTAGTAGTAGCAATAGAAATAGCAGTAGTAGTAGGAGGAGGAGTAGCATGCAAATATTTGCCTTTTGGTTAGTTCAACATCCCCTATAACAAGTCCTGTAAGCTTCAGCTTCATACTCCAAGCCGTCCCTAAGATATTATGGATACGTCCTTTTGACAACCTGCATGCACTCAGTGAGTTTTCCTTCATTTCAACCCCTCCCCCCCTTAATATTCCCTAAAATTTTCACCTTCATACCCTTGCATTAGTTGTAGCAGTATTAAAAGTAATAGTAGCAGGAATATTGCTACTAGTTTTAGTAGTAGGCTACTATCAGTAGTAGCTGTGGTAATAGTAACAATAGTAGTATGTTGTCTTTTGGTCAGTTGAATATCCCCATCATCAAGCCCTGAATGTTTGTGACTTAATGCTATTAGCCGTTGCGATGGTTTTACCGATATGCCCTTTTGACAGCCTGTATGCCCATAGTGTCTTTTAATTCAGATTGATTTCCCACTCAACGTTTCCTAAAATTTTCATCTTAATCGTCTTGGCCTTAGTATTAGTTGCTCCCCAACCCCCCAATAAAGTGGAGAAAAAAATATTATACATCCCATGCCCTTTGACTATCCAGATATGGACCCCTCTTGCCACCCCCCCCTCCAATAAAAATGCTGGAGATTCGCCCCTGATAGGAGTAGTAGTTGTAGTAGTAGTAGTGGTAGTAGTAGTAGTACTAGTAATGGTAGTAATATTATTAGTACCGTACACATATTGCCTTTTGGTGAATTGATCTTCCCAAAAGCATTATCAGAAAGTTCCTGAAAAACGCCCTTTTGACAGCCTGCATGCATGTAGTGCGTTCTGGTTTAGTTCAACTTTCCCCTCAATATTCTCTTAAATATTTACCGTCATACTCTTTAGCCTTAGTAGTACTAGTATAATATTAGTAGTAGTAGTAACAGTACTAGCAGTAGCATTAGTAGTAGTATGTACATAATTGCCTTTTGGTCAGTTGAATACCCCCCTCATCCTGCCCTGTAAATTTCCGCATGATGTGGTATATCGTTCCTAAGATATTGCTGATATGCCCTTTTCACAATATGTATACAAGTAGTATGGTTTGATTTAGTTCAATTTTCCGCTCAACATTTCCTCAAGTTTGTACTTCAATATCCTCAGTCTTGATAGTTGTGGTTACAGAAGCAGTAGTTGTAGTAGTAGTAGCTTTAGTAAAATGAAAGCTTTAGTAGAATAGCAGTAGTATTATTAGCAGTATGAGTAGTAGTAGTAGCGTGCAAATATTGCCTTCTTGATCATCCCCCTCATCATTCCGTGAAATTTTTAAAATTAACACCCTTAGTCATTTATGAGTTACGCCCTTTTGACAATATGTAAGCACATAACGAGTTTTGATTTAGTTCAACACTCCCCAAAACATTCTCTGATAGCTTGCGCTGAATGTCCCTGGTCTTTTTCAACACTAAAGGTAAAATGTGGCATCTTTCCTAATTACAAATACTATATGTAAAAAATAGGCGAACTTACTAACTTATGGGCCCTTGGCCCGAGGGCTGTGAAGGGTTGACATCCCAAGAGACGTAGTTTCTGGACCTTTCATTATGTTGAATAAATGGTTATCTAAAAATTTTGATTGGATGTATTTGGTAAATTATTAGGCGTGGGAGGGGGCATGGATGCCCTACAATCACTTCTGACTATTAAAAATGGCACTAGAGCTTTAAATTTTCAATCAATTCTTTCAACTTTTTCTACGAGTTTTTACGACAACCCCTTCTATACGAAGGGCCTTGTTGAAAAGAAAATTGATAAAAAAGATTATTAATAAATTTTGTCCACATCGCTCTTTACTAAGGCAGCGCTATTGTACTATTTATGACTGAGGTTTCTCGAATTGCTAAGGAATTTAGGCTGTATGTCAGAAGTATAACAAACCCAAATAATCCATTTGATTTTGTTCGTTCGAGATCTATATTCGTACGGATTGAATGTATTTTAGACTGAAAAGTTGTTCCAGTATTATAGTTGTGTTTCTTCTAACTCTTTTATTTGAAGTCATCTGTTCAAAAATATACTAACAATTTACTGTAGAACATGTCAGGTGACAGGAAAAAAAAAAAATAAAAAATAAATAAATTGGAATTTGTCTTCGTTTTAATTTTTATCTTCGCTCTTTACTTCCATCAAGAAAACTTTAATTTCAATATAGGTTTGAAATTATGGAATGGTCTATTTGAAATTGAAAAAAAAACTGTCTCCGAAAAAAGCTGATATCAATTTTTAGAATTTGTAGTTGAATTTACTCCCAAAGCCGGATTTGTGTTAAGCAGTCAGCACCATATCCAGGGAGGGGGGCTAGGAGGTTTCAGACCCCTCCCCTAAATGATCACCCGACTCGTAAAAGCGCAATAAAAAAGCATATAAGTAAATTTTTTATGTGTTTTTTCAGTTTTTTGTGTAGCCTAATACCCCCATCCCCCGAAAAAAAAAACGAACAAAAATCCAAGATATGACCGAAGTAATTTGTACTTCGGATCACCAGGCAGTTATCACTAGCTTAGTCATTAATTGAATGATGTGAGAGAACTTACATGCTTTGGCTGATGGATTATCAACGTTATTCTGCGCAAATTCATCTCTTAACCAAGGGTATAAAACACCGAAACAATTATGAATTCCAAAAATTATACCATTCGCAAAAAAGCTGGAAATAACAATTATCCACGCTTTAGCACTATTTTTTTCTCTTTCTTTTGCCATGCCATTACTCATAATAAGATTTGCAAACACACTAACAGTTGATGAAGTCTTTATTAAATAGTGGTGAACATGTTTAAGTTCCAATTTCCTATACTAGTTGGAATCTCACGCCAGGTTGATAACCGAGGTAGTGTTTTATAGACCAATTACTTCATCAAGTCATTTGAAATGTCATTAGCTTAAGATAAAACGAAAACCACAAACATTTTTTTTACTGCCACACCTAGACTTTTACCCGTTCTTCCAAATTAAGTCTTGCAGTTTTTAAATGTGGAATTTTGATATAAAACAGTTGGTAGTAACGAACTGTAAGTATGGAGCAACTCGTGCTAATAGTGGCCGAAACCCAAAATTCTTCAAAAAAAAAATAATATACATCAAATAATTTGGTTCATAATGATTTATAATATCTAAAATTCATAAAATTTAAAGCTATCCATAGAATACTAAGAGGCTTCGAAAATTTACTTCAGGTGTGTGTATATGAGTTTTGTGTGTGTATATATTTTAAAACGGGAGCGGTAGAAAAAAAAGAACACGGAAGGAGGGCCGATTGCTAACCAATCATTCTCAGCTCATATAAGGTCAATGAAAACTTGAATTTCCAATCGAGTAGACCCGGCCCAATTTTCTATGACTATCAATTTAATACGAAGTGACCAAGAAAGAAAAAACAGCAAATAATACATAAATGGCATTTGGCTCTTTCTTCAGGCAGCATTACTTCGCTGTCTCTCATTGAAATAAATAATGTCTTTCACTTTTATCTTGTGTTCCTCCACGGTACCAAATTGTACCCGCAAACCTTATAAGCGTCTTAAGCGGTATACTTTACGGGGAACTAATACTAGACTGGAATTAAATAAAAAAAAACAAGTATTTTGAACTGAAAGTAAGGAACGACGTTAAAACTTAAAACGAACAGAAATGATTCCGTATATGCAAGGGACTGTCTCCCCTCCTCAACGCCTCACTCTTTTCGCCTAGGTTTTTTATTGTTTAAAAAAAATAAGAGTTGTGAGAAAGTCAGACTTTAGCGTAAAGAGCGACGCTTTGAGGACGGGACAGCCTCTTTCATATACGGGATAATTTCTGTTCGTTTTAGGTTTTAACTTCGTTCCTTACTTTCAGTTAAAAAAAAATTTTTTTTAATTTAATTTTTGAACGTTTTTCAATTAATCCAGGTTTTGATTTTGGCTCACTGTACATAAATTATTAAAACAAAATATGCATGTTAATTTTACTTTTATTTGATTAAATGGCTTTCTCGAAAATTGTTTAATTTTATTTACGAACGTTCTTATTAGTAATAAATATACGCAACTTACGAATTAACTTACGTAAAGAACTTCTATATTCATACATTTTTAATACGTATATTAGTGGGTTCTCCCCCAGTAAATACATCGCTCTTTATGCTAAAGCTCGAATTTTGCTCCAATTCTTTAAAAATGACCTCTTAATCACAAAAGCCGTTACTTAGAATAAATAGCTCTTGTGAAAGTACTAAAAAATCTTTGGCTTAAAGAGCAAAGTATTGACTAGGGGGTGAACCCAATCATACACGTAATATTTTCTGTTCGTTTTAAGTTTTGATGTTACTCCTTATTTTCAGTTGGAAAACTTGTTTTTTTTATATTTTATTTCTGATCTTTTTTTTAAATAATGCTAAGAAATCTGGTACCCCTTTCACAGCAATGTTCCTTCCCCCATAAAAACTTCCTTCATGGAAAGATCCTCCCACACAACCCCCGATCCCCTCCACTACCAGAAAAAATTCCCCACTGAAAACGTCTGTATACTTCCTAATAACCAATACTATATGTTAACATTGGGTAAAGTTCATAACTTTCAGCCCTCCCCTCGGGGACTTCGGGTGATTACGTCATCCTAAACGACATAGTTCTCATATTTTCAACCATGCTGAACAAAATGGCTATCTCAAAATTTTGATCTGGTAACTTTGGGAACAAAGTGAGCGTGGGAGGGGGCCTAGTTGCCCTCCATTTTTTGGGTCACTTAAAAAGGGCACAAGAACTTTTAATTTCCGTTCCACTGAGTCCTCCCAAGATATTCTAGGACCACTGGGTCGATACGATCACCCTGGAAAAAACAAACAAAAATAAACACGTATCCGTAATCTTTCTTCTGGCAAAAAATACAAAATTCCACATTTTGCAGATAGGAGCTTGAAACCTCTACAGAAGGGTTCTCTGATACGCTGAATCTGATGGTGTGATTTATTTTAGGTGGTCTTTCCCCTTTTTTTCGAAAATCAGCCAAATTTTCTCAGGCGCGAAACTTTTGATGGGTTAGCACTAAACTTGATAAAAGTTATATATTTGAAATCTGCATTGAAATCTGATTATTTTGATGTACGTATCTATTGGTATCAAAAACCCGTTTTCTAGAGTTTCGGTTACCATTGAGCCGGGTTGGTCCTTACTTACAGTTTGTTACCACGAACTGTTTGATTGCTGACGACTTGCCAAAGAAAACGGGAGGTTGAATCATAGCCTATTCAAGATAAGGAATCCATAAGACAGAAGAATGTCTTTGGATACGTTGACTACTTAAACTAAATAGGTTTTTATTGTGTTTGATCTTGTCTTAAGCATAAAAACAAATGGTAAAAGCCAAAAACCATTAAAAATTATCGCTAATTAAAAAAATATGAGCCATTAAATTATCCTTGTACCCCAATTATTCCAGTATATATATATATATATATCGTATATATATATATATATATATATATATATATATATATATATATATATATATATATATATATATATATATATATATATATATATATATATATATATATATATATATATATATATATATATATATATATATATATATATATATATATATATATATATATATATTAGACTTGGTCTGTTCTTGTAGTAGAAAAAGTTGCTCAAAACCAGGCCAATCTGAGGATCTAACTATTTTTAAGCGCGTTTATAAAGCAGGTCATCTCATAGAACTTTAAGACCCATAAGGATATCTGGAGAAAGCTACTCAGGTACCATTCAGTCCATCCTTAAGTTAAAAATTTAGTAAACAATTATAAGAAAGTTAAATTAGTTTCAACGGGGTAGAATTCCATTTTCCGAATGATGCACATAAAAACAGTCTTGAGATATTGCGATCCTTTGCAGTACTGAATGCTTATTCATAAGTATCAAAAGCAAATCCCTTGTCTCAGAGTAAGTTAGAGTAAACGGAGTTAAAATGTTTTCTGAACAATAGAATGTTCAAATGTTATTTGTCTTTGTTAAATTAACGTAAAAAATTAAGTAAAAACCCAACGCGTTTAGTGTTGCGAAAAGTGATGTCGCGGGCGTGATCCGGGTTTGATAACGATGTAAAGCTCCCGGTCTTGACGGCATAACATCGCATCATCTCTAAAATACAAGTGCTTTATTGATTGAACATCTCACACTTTGATATCAGACGTGTATGGATATAGGTCAAGTAACTATCTTGTTTAGTTCAGGGTCATTACGAATATCCTGAAAAAGAACACTGCTAATTTGTACAACAGTTATCTCCCAGTTATCTTCTAAAAAACCTGATTATTACTGATTTAATAAGTAAATGTGTTTTAAACCATAGACATTTTGGTTTCCGTAAACATTAGTACTGTATTTTGGTGTATTGGAGGGGGGGCTAATACCGATAGACCCCCCCCTCTCTCCTTTCATACGGCCCTGAGTTTATTAATATGATATTTTTTTGTCATGATAGTGGCCTACTTTTATAACACGAAAAATTGACTTGGTCCACTTTCAAACTGGATCCTCTAACATTTGCACCTTTGTGAATTTCAAGTAGTTCGTGGTAACAAACTATAATAAAGGAGCAATTCGGCCCAATAGTATGCAAAACTCTAAAAAACATAATTTTGGTAACAATAGATACATCAACAGAATTGTGTTATCATACTGATTCCAAACACATATAGTGCAACAAGTTTGATGATATCCATCAAAAGCTACGAGCCTAAGATAATTTATCTGATTTTCAAAAGGGGGGGGACCCTCAAAAGTTCAAGGGACCTTAATTACAATGAGGCCATCATATTCAACATATCAGAGAACCCTACTGTGGGCGTTCAAGCTCCTATCTACAAAATTTTGGAATTTTGAATATTTTGCCAGAAGAAAGATCACTGATGCGTATTTACATTGTTTTTGTTTTGTTTGTTTGTTTTTCCCAGAGATGTTCGTATCGACCAAGTGGTCCTAGAATTTTCACTTTCAAGCTAGATCTGATTTAATAACATGACCTAATTTGAAATAATAAGCTGGGGCTGAAAGACTAAAAGGAGAAAGGGCGTATCTGACAAATCATGTGGTCTTCTATAAGAAAAAGTATGTGTAAAGGCAGCAACAATAAGAAAAAATGTCCTAATGTCTGATGTCCGTTTTTTAGTATCTACATTTATGTATTGAGTCCATTCTAAGTACATGTATTGAAGGAACTGTTCGAACTGACACAATTGACTAAATCTCGTTCCGTGATAAATTCGTTCTTAAAGTAACTTGCTTTTTATCATTTACAAATATATTTATTTTAGGCTAACTATATATTTGGGGGGGGGGGGCATGTTCGTCAATCTTATACAAAGCAGATAAATTATACGAACAAATCGCGTCAATCTGAACATTTTTTATGTGGGGCTAGACCCAAAGACAAACAAACTTCGTTACTGTTAGTTAGAATCACACTCCATCGAATAATTCCAGGTGTTTCTACCTTGGAAAACTGCTAGTTAATTAACACCTTTTTACATATGAATCAACACCTTAATGGTGAACTAGGAAGTAATTTTAATGTCTAATATTATTCTGTGGTCGCATAATGAGATGAACTATGGTGGCTTACAATCTGATCCGTGATTAATTATGAGAGTGACCTTTCTCATCATTAATGCTGGGTTCTTCGGCCTGATGTGCAGAATTTCCTTGGCAAAATTTAACTACATTGTTTTTTTTTTTTTTTTTTTTTTTTTTTTTTTTTTTTTTTTTTTTTGGCAAGCGACAAGACAAAGTTTCTTCAACCTCGAAATCGGCTGGCTTACCAATTAATTATCATTTTTTATTAAAACCTCTTCTAGACACATTTATGTATTATTTGGGCCTGTATGTAACAAGCACCTCCTAAGAGGAGTATGAGAAAAAATTTAAGAAAACCAAAATGACAATGACAAAAAATAAGCACAATTATTGACAACTTTAACATCTTAGCACTCACTCAGGATAAATCAGATACTATGAGACTTTGCAACTTAGGACACTAGGCATTTGATAAAAGACAGACCCTTAAAAAATCTGCAATTGTAATGCAGCGGTCAGCAAACCAACGTGGTAGTTCATCCAGTTTTTTAACAAATCTCTGAAAAAACGTACCGTCAGGAAATGTAGCTGTTGCGAGTCTAATTATTTAAAACAATGGAAATAATAGTAATAATTCACGGGATATTACATCAGGAGCATTTAGGCCTTTTCTGGTGAAAATATTGTTGACTCAAAAATGTGCAGCTGATTCCTGAGGCTCGAAAAACCAAGGTCCCAGTGTATTCCGAAGACACAACATGGGAAATAACGTATATCAAGCAACAACAGACCGCTACCGAAATTATTTTGATTCTCTAAAGTCTTAGACTTTTTGCATCAATCCTAGCGACTAGCGACTAACAGGAATGCTCAAGGGTGCCGTTACATGTGCTCTACAATAAAACGGTTGATTTTAAACTTTTTTGGGTTAAGACTATTGAATTCAATAGCAAGTATTAAAAAGATACAAACTCCATTGTCAAATAAAAGCGGATGTGAGGTTCTGGTCATTGATAAGAACCGTCCAATCCTTTTTAGGGTTGACTGAGTAAAGAAATAGAAAAGTTTTGAAAAATACTGAATGTATTCGAAAGAGAGTAGTGTACTATAGTGTAACGTCAAATGTTGTATTTTGGGAAAAATTGAAATCAACGCAATAGCACTATCGTAGATGCAGCGGTAGCTCCAAATTGCAAAGAACGAACCACGGCCCATAATAACCAAAACCTGGCAAAAAAAATTCGAAAGAACTGGCAAGTGAATCGTAATTTGTAGCAGACTCAGGAGTAGTAACCATAATCTCGATTCGTCTTAATAGAAAATGTTATTTCGAAAGAGTTATATAGGAATTTTGAAAAATAGCCCTAAATCTAAAAAACGGGTGTCGCATCGATACAAAAAGTATACTATTTGAAGCACTATGGCTGAAAAATCTATAGATGTAACTTACAACCCCCTGGATTAAACAATAACAGTCTTAGCAAAGAGTAATATGTTGCCCATTTGTTTCTTTTATTTATTTTTTTTTGCCGGGATCATCATATAAAATGGATTTTAATAGAAATTTAAGAAAGGACTCAGATGATCGAAAATAATAAAATTTAGTACAATTTTTAAGGATCTGATACCTTAGATGTGCAACAGACATCGATCTCAACCCTAAAAGTACACCAGCATGCTCTTGCAGCCCTATATTACATTGAATAATATTTCAAAAAAGACATTTTCATAAAAAAAAAAACTTGGATGTAAACTTAGCAATAACTTAATTCAATAAAATTTGTTAGATTAGATATTTTTTTTGCCATTGAAACAGTGCAGTCGGAAAGAAGTTAATCTTTATTTAACTTTTTCAAGAAAGTCCTTAAAGTTCAACCAATAGCAGAAGACATGTGGAAAATTTCAAATAAACAACATACAAATTAGTTTCTACAAATATAATCGTGTATACTTGTTTAAATATTCAGCTCGGTAAAAGAAACAAAAAATACTTTTGCCAAAAAATATCTTGGCAAAAGAAACAAAGAATAACTATATTGAATAAGTTACTTTTAACTTATTGAATAAGAATAAGAATAAATAAGAAAACATAACTAAATAAATTTATTTTGTTGAATAGGTAAGCAAGAAAAGTAACACATAGTCCAATATATGTTCTCTGTGTGAGTGGGACAGTTATATGTGGGACAGTAAAGTAACACATAGTCCAACATATGTTCTCTGTGTGAGTGGGACAGTTATATGTTCTTGTGTGAGTGGGACAAACTTTATGGTTGGTACTTTCATGACAAACTTTATTAACTTTATTCAGGCCGTGGGAGCCCCGCATAAGCTCTTGGTGAAATCGGCAAAGAGCTTTAGTTCAACTTTGCCTTGACACCAGAGTTGATCTGGATAGATACCCACCTTTTCGTTAAGCAGCTAATTTGCATCTAGCTGAGAAATCTAGTACATGTGTTTTTGATATTTAGTTGAAGATTTTAAATGAAAAACGGAGACTTCTCTTTTTAAATAAACAAAGTCAATTTTATTTATTTTTCAACTGTCTGAACAAAACTGTTTGCTAACAGTTTTACTAAATTTTATTTTCGATAGCTAACAAACAAATTTAAGCTAGAATTGCTAAATATTTCCCTAAGAAATTGAATCGAAGCTTAAAAATTTGAAGTGTAAAAAGCTGATATTGTAAGAAGATAGGATGACTAGTTTTTGCATTATAAACACTTATAGTGTAAACCATGACTGCTACTATTTCTTATAGTTAGCAAATACTTTTGATATTTTCTTACAAATACTTCTAGAAAGAGGCTAGCTTAAAACACTATGCTTATTTTTTTTATTTTCAACCTGTTAATTGTTTAATTTCCTCCAAATAAATCGTTTTTTAAATTCCTTGATAATACTTATGGTTCCACAACGTAAATGCAGATTATTATTTATTAAACAGTGTTATTTAATAATTAGACTGGGAAAAAATACCCGTAGGCTTGAACTCGTCTATCATTTAATTTTAAAAAAGGCTGGAACATGAAATTAGTAAATCAGTATATCAAAAGAAGTTTTATACTAATATTGACAAGTCTCCTTAATTTAAATGTGAGCACAGGATGATCATTTTCATATTTGACAATGACAGAAAGCCCTTTTCAGAATAGGTTCCATTGAAATTACCCCCATGCCCAAAACAAGTTTAAGGGGTAATTCCAGTCTCTGTCCCATAACAATACTAAACATCATTTAAGTAAATAAAGATAAAAAAGTGAGTTTTTTTAACTGCACTAACAAAACAATTGAATTGGCTCTGTGTTATATTTGAGTATAGATTTACTAGCTTCATGAGACTATCAGAAATTTTGAAGCGTGGCAGCCTCTCATGCCAATTTTAAGTTCATATCAGCAAAAGTTTAATGATATCAATTTGTCTTTATGGAAATCCTGAAGAAAGAAAACGAGCACAACCTCCTTGGTTTATAGATATGATGCATCTGCTGTGTCGCAAAAGCTAATTACAGGGAGAATGGATATAGTAAATGTATAGGGGTTGAATAATTATATGACATAAAAGTAAAAGCCTTATTTGTAGGAATTTCGTAAGGATATTGTTATTTTGGTTCGCAGGCAAAGACCAGGAGGCTGACTCCCCCCTATACCGTCTAACAATCATTTGCATTGTTCTGATAAAATCGTCCAAGCGACATCATAATCAATAGATAATTAGTGCATGGCTTGGTGGAGTTAATCCATCCCCTTCTCATATGGCCATGTATTGACTGGTTACCAGTTTTAGTGTCAGTCTTTGTGAAAGAGACTGAGACCTTTACTCTTCCTGTAATAGTTAAACCTTTGCGCGCTTATGTTTATAGCATGAAAATATAATTTATGGCTGAGTGAAATAAGATCACCCGGTCTGATTTATGAGTTGGGCTCGTGCATAGTTTTGCATGCTGCTGTTTGTTGTTTAGGGTTTAACGCGTTCAACCAGTAGGTCACAGGCGTTCGTGTCGCTTGATCATTCCGCTCCTTCTATAATCACTAGCTTGCTTGGGTGTCACTTCAGATACTAGTCACTGAATCATTATTCTGGGGAAAATTTTGTACTGAGGGATTTTCAGATTGATTTATAAAATGATCAGAAATTAAATAAAAAATAAGTATTTTTTAAATGAAAGTAAGGAGAATTTTTCAGGCTGAATTTTCCCTAGGAAATTTTCTGAGGCGAGTTTTCACCGAGGATGGTGAAAATTTCCCCCGAGGATGGAAAAATCTCTGTGGGGTGATTTGATGCTTGAAGAATGTATAACTTATTTTGCTATTGGTGGGGATATTCATTTGCAACGATCGAATGCGTTGTGAAACGAGAATCAAAATAATACATTTAGATTTCTGGTACAATTTTGAGATCTCTGTAAAATACAGTACATTTGAATATTTTATGATACAATCCAAAATTTCTGACATACTTTTAAACATTTGGGCTGTATGAAATTCCTATACGAAACTTTGAGCAAAAGAAAAATATTTTGTCGAATTGAAAAAGAATTTTACTCAAATTACAAACTAATCATCACACGAGAAATAGTGCTCAATTTGGTTTTTGAGGGAGGATGAACGAAAAAGTTAATAAATAATGTTGCCTGCCTTTCAGACGTACTTGTACAATGAACAACAAGTTCTAACAAATACCTTATACAATTTAAATTTGACCCAGTTTGGAGGCCTTATTTATGACAAAATTTGGAAGCCGCAATGCATGGAAAAGCAAGTGGATGCTTCTTTGTATCTTTATTCTAGCAGACAAGGGTGCCACAACGGAAAAGGGGCAGCATACCTAACTTTTTAAGATCTGGTAAATTTGAATCAAAAGCCAAAAATTATACTAAATCCGATAAAAAAACGGATTACTTACAGCAGAATCTCAGAAAGTCTAAATTCCAAGCCGATATTGATACCAATTCCAAGATCCGGTAGAGAAGGTCCAAAATTTAGTGATACGCTTTAAAAATTCTGTAAAGCAGTTCTCGTCATGGTATATCAAGATAATAATTATAGTTAAAGCCGAATCAAAATATAAAATCGTTTCGTAAATTTGAAAAAACGTTAAGGATTTGGTTGAATTTCGGACAAGATTTTAATCTTATTCCTCTTTTATTTCCAAAATACAAGTGATATTTCTGAAAAGAATATAGTAAAATACATAATTGGCAACCTTTGGACTTTATTAAATTTTCCGAATTGGCTCACTTTGAACTAAGAAAGAAAAATCTATGTGTTTCTGACCTATTTTATTTTTCATCTTTTTACGCCAAAGTTGAACAGTGAGCAATAAAATAAAATAAATAAATGTGGCCTTGGTAGCAAGAGTTCAAGAATATATTTTTAGCTCAAGACTTCTTAGAAATATTCTTAAATTAGAATCGTTAATTTGAGCCGAAGTCTTTATCTACACTTTAAAACAAAAATAACGATTAACGGTATTATCCCCCATTTTTCAGTGTACAAAATTCAAAATAATTCAAAACTGGTTTTTCAATACTTGTCATAGATCCAAGCAGTTCAAATCTTTTGTTAATACATTACAATGTCAGGTCGTTTTAAGCAGGATAAAAATTTTACGGAATAGAACACTTTGAAATCCTCTAAATTATAAATATTTTGCCACTTCGCTGTATACTGAGTCACTTTAAAGACGGAAACCGATAATCCTTAATCCCAAGATTAAAAAAAAAATTGGCTGTAAAATGCACTTGAAACTAGTGCACGGGAATGGAATGACCGATGAAATGATAAGCTACGGCACATGACGCCAGTAGAGCTTAAAACTGATTAATCTTAATAGACCTATAAATGCAAAATTAGATCTGTCAAGGGAAAATTTTTTATTGCTCTGAGCTACTTCAAATAAATTTTCACACTATGCTGCAAGAAATGAAGAGGACTGCCACAAATGAGGGGATAAGCTCTATGAAAAAATTTTCTGGCAAGCCCCCTTGTCCTTTTAAATATGCCACTGCTTACTCTCTTTATAAGATCTTATTCACAATTCATGGTGATAAATCAATATTGATAGACTTTTAAAAAGTTACCTAGTACGCTAGCTTACCTAGCATACCAAAATTAACAAATTGCTGGAAAAACATATGGCCAAATATAGACAAACTGACGGTGCGCCGCCGTCCCAATGGTACCGGTGACACATCGAAACGTTCCTCCATGCCGGTACATCTTTCATCGGTGGTGTGCCAGCTACAAATTGGCACGGCGTTGGGGTCCTTTGGGCTTCACAACGAAGCTTCTGCGGTACAATTCGATCGGAAAACCGGACAATTTATCTCAAGACCTTGGCAATGGCAATGGTAGTGTCGAATTAAATCAAGTGTCAACGTGTCAACACTGATTAGAGTAAAAAATGGCAAATTCTAGTGGAAAAATCTCAAAGCAGATCGCTTGTATTTTTGGTAGAAACTGTTTTATGCCCCAAAAATGCAAATCAATAGGTAAATTGTTTAAAATATTTTTGGTTCATGTTGGCTATAAATCCCTTTTACCCCAGTATACGTAATGTAGTATCAAGGACAGGGGAGTATACCCAATGGATATTATCTAAAAATTTATATTCTATAGAATGTAAAAATAATATCCAATCATACTTAGTTATTGCCTAAATTATCCAACTAGTTAACTATCTGAAAAAATCCTTTTAAGAAAATAAGAAATTATCTAACTAAGAAAATAATTGAAATTTAAAAGAAAAATAGTTTAATCTTGCTAGCCAAATACAATAGAGCATAAGAGCCAACTTAGTATCTCTAATTAGGTGGATAATACTTTAAATTAATGTTTGTGATATATATATAACTAGACAGATAAGTTAATTCTTCATACAAATTAGTGATAATATCCAACTAGTCAGACAATTTTTTCTCTTAGACATAGCATGAACATCTAACTTAGTAGATAATACTTTATCCTAGCCCTTCTGATATTAATCAAACTAGGTAGGCTAGTTAAGTAACTTCCTGCTTAGTTAAATATATATTAGAAGATTTAAGACTCAGCATTATCCACCTAGTTAGATATTCTTGCTGTGCCTAAGAGAAACAATTTATCTGGCTAGTTGGATATTATCCCAAAACTGCATAGCCTAATGGAATTTACGTATCCTCCTGGTTGGATATATATCAGAAGTGTTAAGACTTGGTATTAATTTATCTTGGTAAACAATTTATCCACCTAGTTACATGTTCATGCTGTGCCTAAGAGAAATGAATTATCTGGCTAGTTGGATATTAACCCTAAACTGCTTAGAGAATCTTCTTATCTGCCTTGTTGGATAGGCCTATATATATCAGAAACACTAAGCTACATTATTATCCAACTAGGTGGATATTCTTGCTGTTCCTAAGAGAAACAATTTATCTGGCTAGTTGGATATTAACCCAAAACTGCTTAGAGAATCTTCTTATCTGCCTATTTGGATATCCTATATCCAAAACACTAAGCTATGTTATTATCGAACTAGGTAGATATTCTGTATATTGCATAGACAGTCAAATGTTCAGCTAGGTAGTTAAAGGTGTATGAGTCTTAAAAATGTTATTATCTGTCTAGCATCATGTTTTATCTTAATACTAAGTGTAGTTGGGTAATATTTTTACTTTCTATAGAATATATTTTTTTTAAAGATATCCACTGGGCACCTTCCCTCAAGGACAGTGATAAGATTTTCTAAAAGTTAATTGAAACAGTAGGTTAAAGTAACTTTCAGTCAATGTCATATAAAATTCGTAGTTAATTTAAGGATATATGTATGCAGGTAGCTCAGAAAATCTGCCTAGTACTGAAAGGTAACAGCTGTAGCCTATGCATTGTCCCCTTTGAGCTAAACACTATAATACCAAAAGAACAAAAGGATCTAGGCTACCAGTGGATTCTCCATTAAACATTATCTTCTGACATAATGGGCTATATTTGTTGATGCTCAGTTAATTGTGCTTGTAAAAGGATGAACACAGGCTAGGGTAAAATACCCAGTAGTCACTTTTAAAGTTAAATTAGGCTAGGCAAACTGCAAAATCTCTTTTGGGTAAAGTTCTACAAAATCATATTATTGAGTTAGGAATAAAGTGAATACACCATTTGATACCTTTTTTATGCCGATTACAAATATAATAAGCATTTATATCAGAAATGAATTTCAGCCCCCCCCCCCTATATAGGCTATACTTAACCTAACCCAGAACTGGGAGATATAGGGGGGGGGGGCTGAAACTCATTTCAATAGAAATACTTATTATATTCGTAATCAGCATAAAAAAAAGGCATTGAATGGTGTATTCACTTTTGTCCTAACTCAATAATATGATTTTGTAGAACTTTACCCTCTTTTGTGCCAGCTTGAATTAGGTTGTTTCATCATTAAGGTTGTTGGTAAATTTTTGACAGTTCATATTATTGGCTTAGGAATAAAGTGAACATACCACTTGATGCCTTTTTTATGCTCTTTACAAATATAATAATTGCTTCTATCGCATTTACCCACCCCACCCCCCTAATGTGCAAATATATGCCCTGAATTGTAAACACACAAAGAAGTTATAAAAACTAGTTAAGTTATTTAAAATTTGTTAAAAGACAGTCTAACTAGTTTAGAAATAAGCTTTTCAAGAGTAACATATTCCAAAAATACTTAGGCTATTTATAACAGTCTCATTTATTAGGCAACTCAAATATCAAACATTTTCCTACTGTTTAAAGTTTTTTTAATACCATTGACAAAAATAGCACTTAATTTTGCAATTTGAAACTTGCCATCAACAATTCATGGTATATATTTGCACATTAGGGGGTGGGGGTGGGTAAATTTGAATTTCCAATAGAAGTGATTATTATATCTGTAAAGACCACAAAAAAAGGCATTGAGTGGTATGTTCACTTTATTTGTAAGTCAATAATATGAACTGCCAAAAATTTATCAGACTGTCTAGTTAAAGGTGCAGAGTGGCAAATTTCCAGAATGAGACATGCTAAAACAAAAAAGGTACAGTTTAGATTTCTGATTTGGTAATATTTGGTTTTTCATATAATTTAGCTAGGAAGTGAATACATCACTTTATGCTCTTTCCAAGTATAATAATTGTTCCTGGGGAATATTCCAACCTTGTTTATAGTTTTTAGACAATGATGTAAAGTTATTTTTTCTCCAAGACTACACTGCCTTTTCTATGACAAAACAAGTAAGAGTTCCAAATAGGGACACATCCTTTCATTAGACAAAATAATCACTTCAAGGTCAAAGCAAGTTATTGGTCCATTGACTTAAAAAGTTTACTAACTGTTCTTGAATTATGTAATACTGCATTGAATAATCTTCTTATTAAAAATGTTCACTTTTATTCAACACAGTATTACAAAATTCAAGAACAGTTAGTAAACTTTTTAAGTCAATGGAATGGTAACTTGCTTTGACCCTGAAGTGATTATTTTGTTTAGTATAAATATAGTTTGTTTTAATTTTGATATGTTAGTAACTCTACTGATGATGATGACCGACTGTGTCATCAAAATATCTAGAGCCTTTGTATATATTTTTGTTTCACTGCCTAATATAAGTACCTGCCCCTATTTGGAACTCTTTTTGTTTGGTATAAAGTTAAACTCACAGTTCAATTATTGAATCTATTACTTTGAACTAATATATTCAAATGGCATTGATTCATTGAAAATGTATACAATCTAATTAAAAAAGGACTTAAGTTGACAAAGGTAAAATTTTAATGTAGATCCTATATCCTTATTTAAGGGTGCATTTTCTGTGCAATATACTTTGTGGTAACATAACTATAGCATACAGAAAAACTGAGCAAAACATAACCAATTGGTGTCCTTCCTCAAAAATGATAGAAAAGAAGCTAAATTATTCAATGTATCATTTAACAGAATTATACAAATATTTTTTTTAATTATGAGAACTACAAAAAAAAATCATGAACTAAATAAAAAAAGGGAAACATATCTTTGTTGATACAGTTACAATCCCCAGAGACTAAAGCCAGCTTGAGTTCTTCCTCTTCTGAATCATTGTTTACTTCATCATCTTTGTTTCCTTTAATTGTGTAACATTAAAGTCCTACTGTTTCAGATTATTCTGGTCTGCAGTGTAGTTCCTATGCAATTTTGTGTCAGACAAATAACTCCTATTCTTAAAAAGAAAAAAAAAACACTTCATTGTACAGTTCTTGACCTACTACTTTCTTGTGCATTGTGCTTGAGCTCTTCAAGTCATTTTTGATAAGAAACATTGAAGATAAATGTTCTGCTCCTCCTTGCCATTTTGGGCACCAGCAAGGCTTAGCTAGAGAGCATGCTTTCTTTTGACTTGTTAATTTGCAAAGGGATATTGAAAACCAAAGTGATTTCTTGACTTTATGTACACTTGATGTCACAAGAGCTTTTGACTTGTGTACATGTGTGCAGGTTTTGCTTGAGTCTCATATGAAAGGTGCTGATGCTGAGATATGGTAAATTTTGTATGGGGTATATGTAGAAAAATCTGAAAATTAAAATTGAATATGGTGGTCTGCTATTTTGGATCCTGAAAGGCATATGCCAAGGAGCTTTGACTTCTCCAGTTTTGTTCAATAATTGTGTTACTGGTGCTCAGGATTAATTGAACTGTATATTTATCTTCAAAAGAGGTGGTCTCTTGCTAGTTACATTTGTAAGTGACTTACTGAACTTTCCAAAGATGGTGACTTTCAAGCTTCTCCAAGAAGAGTATGACCACATTGGTCTGAACTTTAACACATATAAAAGAGTTGTTCTGCCATTCAACTGTAAAGTAGACAGAAGTTCAATAAGTCTATCTTGCTCTGAAGTTGCTTTTGCTAGCAGCCTTACTTAGCTGGGTATGCCTATTTGAGGAAATCTGAAATAAACTGCAAACTTGGTACTGAAAAATTATGCTTGTAAAATTTGGCATGCCTCTGCATCCCTGGCTCAAACGTTTGGTATATGAGTAGAGCTCATTGTTCTAAGTTATAAAATAGCCTAATAAATCCTCTCCTTCTTGCTCTTGCTCTTGTTTGGTCTTTTTTTTTTTTTTTTTTTTTTTTTTTTTTTTTTTTACTAATTGCATCTTATGATTTTGGACGAAATTTTGCAACAAGTTTTAATAATAGTTTTACCATAATGCTTTGGATGAATGTGTATCAGGCATAATATCCAAATAAATGCATTGAAAACCTACAAAACCTTTGGAGTTATATAGGGCTGAAGGAATTCTGACCCTCATCATGTTACAATCTTGAGTATTGAGGAATACATCAATAAGCCCCCTCAACATGCCCTGAAAGTTTCAACTTAATTTAGTCCAGTAAAAGTATGGTTTGACTGGGACAAAATTGCAACAAAAGGTTTTTTTATACCAAAATGTTCAAAAAAAATTGCTGAACAACATATCCAAAATCCACTAAAATTGCCCCCTGGGAAAACCTTCTGGGGTTGCTTGAAGAGGGTGGAAGGGGGCAAAAAAATAGGTTTTTCCATTTTTGACATTTAGGAAGTTTTTTACACTAAAATATTCAGAAAAAATCGCTGAACAACATATCTGAAATTTGCTAAAATCGCCCGTTGGAAAAATCTTCTACGGCTGCTTAAAGGGGTGGTAGGGACAAAAAAAAATCGGTTTTTCCTTTTTTGACAATTAGGAAGCGTTTTTTACACTAAAACGTTCAGAAAAAATCGCTGAACAACATATCCAAAATCCGCGAAAATCGCCCGCCGGGAAAACCTTCTGAGCTGCTTAAATGGACATGAAAGGGGTGAAATTTTTTTCAATTTTTTGTATTTCTGTACGTTCGGGGATTCAATTCTGATATAAATCAACTCGCTGAAACCGAAAATGATGTTACTTTTATTGTAACACATCTGCAGCTTAGATTAAACTATAAATAAGATTTTAATAACTCCATTGCAAAAATAAAGGAAATAGCTTTTCTTATGAAGTGTTAGAAAGGTCAGATCAATGGAAGCCTGAAATACTTCAAACAGCAACACAGGAAAATCTCAAACGGCAATTTAGAGGAGCAGAGAAGTACCCCACTTTTTGTTGCTTTGATAATCGTTGGAAACCTGGTTATCCAATGAAAATCAACTGTGTGAAGACCAGACTGCAGAAAAAGGGAAACTATAGGCATAGACGCATAGAAAATTGAAAAATCATTCTTATTATCAGCTTCTTTTACAGTCGGAAAACAAAAACATTAACACCTCTATATATGAATCACAGTTTTGATAATCATCATTTTTAGATCACATAATATTGAGAATCATCATTTCATTAATGAGCACTACAAAAGAGCACGACCACCGTTATTGCAAAACACTACTTCTAGAGATGTTGGTTCAGACTTATTACAGCTTTTTCCCATGCACTCTCTGCAAGCAAGTGTGCAGGGCATGCCATTCTTACGGCAAGTGTATCTGGCGGTATTGCAACCTGATTTCCATTTGCAGCAGATAATTTGAAGAAGACTTTGGGGAGCTGGTTTCTTCCCCGTCATTACTGGGATGTAACTATCAGCAGAGAGTCGCCATCCCCAGTTCTCCGGTTTCATTGCAGCAGCCTCGCTTTTCCATTCCATTACCTGCAAATACATGCGAAAAGATTGGAACTTTGCAGCTGAGGGTGTGGGAGGCATCCAATCAGGTTAGACAAATGCGGAAGAGGAAGCGAGCTTGGCCAAGAACAGACGATGTCTCAAGGACACGAGAGTTTCTTCAGGCTTTCCTTTATAAATTCTCAAAAGAGCTTGTTCACCAGCAACAAAGAGCTTGTCTTTCGTAGCCTTTGAGTCCATAAAGACCTTAGCGGGATCACGGAAAGACGGATTGGACCAGTACACTGACAGTCCAACAGATTTACCAATTCCTTGTAATCTCGATGTGGTGTCACAGCCTAGAAACGCGTGCAGAAATAGAATTGCATCACACATGTCCCTTAGTTTTTCTTTGATGGAGCAAATATTCAATAGCTTATGTTTGTTTGAAGCTTTCGTCTCGGATCTGAAATACAGACCTTTCTGGGTGGCAGTGACATGAAAGGATAAGGAGGTCAGTGTTGTTGCCAATGAGACATGTCAACTGAGTTCTTGCACTATGAATGGCTGTGGTTGCAGTCAGGACCTCCGCGTCAGCAGAGGCATGTTGTACCAAACAACCTGCTGAGGACAATTTTTCTCCTATTGCAAGAATTATCTGCTGCTTGTTTGTGCAGTTTTGCAAGAACTCTTCCTTCTTTCTTGTTAGATTTGTTGTACCAGTGAATTCTACCACTGGGCACTGTTTACCCCTGGAACGTTTGAGGTGAGCCATACCTTTCGTCAAAGGACCATTGTCATATCCATCAAAAACTACTGAAGCTTTTCCAGATCTAGTGGTGACATACTTGACATAACTTTTACAAATGAAGTCAAATGTAGAGTTGGGTTGCCAATTCAATTTCTGGAGAAGCCAGCCGCCCTCAACAACATAGTGGCACGAGTCTAAGCGCTCATCCGATTGGTCCCCTGACGCCTTTCGAATTGCGTTTGACAGAGATGGTTTGTCAGCAGGACGCAGAACTTCATAGGATCCAAAAAGGGATGGGGGGTACGTACAAAGCTCATATGACAAAAGGTCTCGAAGATCGAATTCTTCCCGGCAAGTTTTTCAGAGACTAGTTTGTATTTGACATATTTTCGTTGCTTAGAAGAAGGCTTTTTAATAGGCAAACATAACCAAGAAATAATTACAACATGGTCAATATTACCAGCAGGTGTGGTTATTACATTCTCAATAAGAAGGTCTGGATTGTTGGGAATAACCATATCAAGAGTGTTGAAAACTTGACCTTCCCTGAAACAAGTTGGATGTGATATTGTTTGACAGAGGGAATTATCAGAGTAGTACACATAGTAGGTTTTAATTTAGCTCAACATTCCCTGAAAGTTTTACCTCAGTACTCTTAGCAATAGTAGTAATAGCAGCAGCAGTAGTATTAACAGTATTAGTATTATGCATATAGCACCTTGTTTTTTGTTTTTTTTTTCAACGTCCTCAACACACCCTAAAAGTGTCAAATTAATACTCTAAGCTCTTCTTGAGATTTTGCTGATGTATCATTTCCACAATCTGCATATGCATATAATGTGTTTTGATTTAGTTCAAAATCATCCTCAATATTTCCTGAAATTTTCACCTCAACACACTTTGCCTTGTTTGTAGTGGTAGCAGTAGTAGTAGTAGTGTTAACAGTAGCAGTATAGTAGTAGTATGCACAGTGGTTAAGTTGAACATGCAAAAAAGTTTCAACTTAATTATCTAAGCTATGTTCCTAAGATGTTGCAGATACACCCTTTTGACAACCTTCATGTACATAATGTATTTTAATTAGGTCAACATTCCCTGAAAGTTTCACTTTAATGCCCGTAGTATATATCTATAACAGCATTAGTAGTAGTAAGAGTAGTAGTATACACATACTGCGATTTTGCTGACATGCCCTTTTGACAACCTGCATGCACATAACATGTTTTGATTCAGTTCAACATTTCCTGAGATTTTTCCCCTAACATCCTTTGCCTTAGCATTAGTGAAGCAGCAGTAGTGGTAGTATGTATATAGTGCCTTTTGGTTAGTTCAACTCCCCTTTAATTTTTTATTTATTCCTCTCAGCTGTTTTTGTGCTTACTATATTTGGTTGCAATAAAAAAAAAGTTTAAAAATCCTTACCCCTCATTTTCACTATGTTATATCTTAAAGAATAAATAGACGGCACCAGCTGTTCTACGTTACCAAGCATAACAAATCCTGATACTTATCAGGGATGTAATCATGCAGAGGCGGTTTTAGGGAGGGGACACAGGGCGCACTTGCACCAGACACGGAAATTTTAGGGACACAAAATGTCAAATAATTAATTTAACAGTTATTATCATTTTATAATTTTTGAAATTCTTTTTTATTAAAATAAAGTAGAGGGTGCAGTTAATAAATGAAAACAATTAATAAATTATCAATTAATTAAGAACAAAATAAAGAATAATTTACAATAATAATTAAGATAATTAATAGTGAATAAACAATTTAATAATTCAAATAATTAATTGAAAATAATTTTGATAGTTAGTGAAAATTTTGTTAAGATTTGGCGTGAGGATTTCTGGGAGACAGGTGAGGGGGGTGCTAATCAAGATTTTACCCCAGCGCAAGAAATGCCAGAACCGTCACTAAAATCATGACATCTGCAGTGAAAAGGCTTGCCAAAGGATTAGTTACCTCAGTAGGCTGAAGCATGCGTAATGTAAGCTTGACGGTTGCTTCTCAGTGAATTAGTATTCCATCAATCATTTACTTGCTTTAAGAGGGTTTTTACTATGGCTTTCCATTACACAGGCACACACAAGCACTAGCTGTAATGGAAGAATATGAGATAATTGTTTCAAAATTGGGGGTTAGAAATGCAGGAAATGAGTCTTTCTTAGCCACAATTCTTCCATCAATACAATCACAAAATAGAAGCTTCTTGAGAAATCATACTTGCAGTTGAACTACGTTTTTGAACCTCTTAGGAAGTTATGGATTTTCTAGGTTAGCCTTAGGTCCAGGTTACTGCTTTTTCACACCTTCCTTGATCTGCCAACTGTTGATGATTTCTCCTGGAATTCAGAACTAACTTGTTACAATTGAATTGGCACCTTGTCATATTTGAGTAAGATTTACTAACTTCAACAGACTGTTAGATATTTTGAAGTGCAGCAGCCTCTCAAACCAGCTAAAAGTTTATTTGAACAAGAATCTGAAGGTGTCCATTTTTTTTATTTGAGTTTGAGACTTGAACCCTGAACAAAGAAAAAAAATGCAACGTCCTCGGGTTCTAGCTAAGGTGCATCTAATATATCACAAAAAAAGTTTGCAGGGAGGATGGATAGTGCTCATAAGTAAGTATACGTTGCATATTTAAAAACCTTATTGATTGGAAAAGCTATCAGTTGTACTATACCAGTTGAACATTTAGAAAGAGATATACCTATTACCAGAACCCAGGGATATGTTTTCGATCTCGTACCTTCATCCACTAATTATTGTTTTTACAGAGTCAACTTTTTTTGTGGCAGAAAACAGCATATACTTAAAACAGGGGGGAGGCTAAAAAACGAAATTTACTCTTAAACAGGCAGTATAATACGTTAAATCTTAGAAGAAAATCAAAAAATGGGACTTTAAAGCAAAGTAATCTTTGCTAATAACTGTCTATAAAAGTCCCCCTCCCCTTTTTTTTCAGATAGAAAAGCAGATATGAAGAATAGAATGTTGTTTTAAGTGTTCACCTGAATAAGCACGGTAACCCTTTTGTCTTTGCCTGTTTCTAAAGAAAACACTTTAATAACAATATTTTTATATTATGGTGTACAGAAAAATTATATTCAACTGGTTTATTGCTTGTTTCCATTTTAATTCACGTTTTTTTCTATATTTATGTTTTATTTGAAAAAATGTAGTTATTCAGTTTTAATCTTTTGTGTGTTCCTGTGTTTAAATATTTGTGGTGTGTGTCATCTATTTCTTTCTTAACAAAAATTTGCAAACATCAGCTTCAAAGATTGTTATATTTAAGAAAGGCTTTTTTGATGATATATTCAGTTAGGCAGTATAAAGTAAAAATGCTTTTTACTCTACTGGCATTTTTTTTAATTTAATTTGCTATTTCTGAAATTATTTGTCAAAGTGAAAAAAATATAGTGTGAGTTTAATATCCATAATATTTCAAATGAAAGTGCATGCAGAAGATGTAGCAATCATATTGAAAATTAACAAAATATAGGTTAAACTAGAAGTAACCAAGAAAATCCATGTAACACATTTTTTGCATATTATAAAACGAGAATGTTGTTATCATAATATTTGATTCACAAGGGGACAAAGTCAAGAGTGTTACCAGAAGTTTTAATAAGGAACCTGTTCCTGCATTATTAGTCTAACTTTGCAAATTTCTTACAGGAAAGTATTCAACATCTGTATTTCCAAAAGCTGAAACAACTAAAAATGATCAGCCAACTAAAGAAAGAACGAGTCTCCCAGATTACAGATTTGTTTACCCTGAGTTCTTGCCAGATCCCAATCCAGCATTTAGAAATAAGCTAAGAGAAAAATTGGAGAGACTAGACATGCTTAGGAGAAGAGCAAATATTAGTATTCCTGAATTTTATGTTGGTAAAAATATTCTAAAATCTATTTCTCTGGGCATGCTTAGGACAATGTATTTAGGTATGTTTGTACTTTAATATATATGCGTGTTGTACTTAGCACAATATCTGCACATGCTTAGGGAGGATCAAACTTTAGCATCCATGAATTTTATTTTGTTATCATTCCTAAATTTCTTTTCTATGAACATGCTTTGGGATGTTGCATTTAAGTATATTTGTACAGTACTTAAGTGTACTTGTGCTCTGTACTTATGAAAGGCATGGTTGAGAGAGATCAACCATTAGTGCTCCTGAATTTTATTTTACCTTAGATTACCTTAAATTGCTTATCCAACAAGATTAGGTGGCGTTGAACCTCCTCTAGAAAGATTTTTACTATTCTTCAATTTTTATTTGTACGGACATATGAGCCACATACAGGGCCCCCAAAAAAGGGGGACGACAAGGTGGGAAAACACCAAGGCTTAGTTCTCATGGCGGCCTGGGCGAGAACATATCTTTTTTTCTTTCTTTTTTTTTATCTTTTCATATTCATAGGCTTACATTTTCCAGGCCTGCTTTTTATTTTTATTTTTTTTGCCTGATAAACTAATAAGAATTTAATTAGAACTGCACAAAACCAAACCAGACCCAGGCTAAGATTAGTACTTGTCTCCCTGAATCGGTCACAGGGTCTGTAAAATCCAACAGTTAGTTGTGTTTAATAAAGTACAACAATATTAGATTTTTTTGAATAATCAACATAGCTACTAATAATATCGAGTACGCAAGCTAGAGGAGGCCCTTGGATTCGTTCCCCCTCCCTTCCAACCAAAATCTAGTGATTCTTGTGCTTTTTCTATCGCCCCTTGTATTTTTCCATGTAATTTCCTATTTTTAGTTATAATCAAAGTGTTGGGTTCTCATCTGAAAAACTCCTGCATACATGTCTGCTTATAAATGCACATGTCCCTCTAAATATAAAGATTACTATTAGTTTTCTCCTTGGTTTCTATGGTTTTTTTTCTGTTATGTTTACCCCCTCCCTCCAAAGGGGAGTACTCTAAAATTAATAGCCTTCATACATATGTGTCTGCGACAGATAAGAGTTAAAATACACGTTTACTAATAGCTACATCCTCGAAACTTTTATGCTGCAAATATAATCTAAGAAATCGAACATCAACTTATTATTGTACCAAATCTGTGATGTCTTGAACTTCAGTTGTGCAGTATAAAGTACTTCTGGATAGATGCCTTCTAATTGAGTGTCAGAATCATTTCATCTGCATAAGCTGTCACAGTCAAGAATAAATTCCGACTAAATGGTGTCCGTACTTACACTTTAACAAATAAGAAAACACTGGATTGCCATTTATAAAAAAAAATGACATATAATATGACACAAATAAATTTGAAAAGTGTTTCGTTTGAATGGAGGGGGGTCTGAATCTTGGATTTACTTTCATCCTCATGAGTAATGGCAATATGCTTTTGTTAATCAGTGCTGGTAGGAAATCAGCCAAACTTGCAAATCAAACTAAAGTGACGCTCTTGAAGGGATGGTGATTGTAAGGTGTTACATATTCTTGTATTATATATTATGTGTTTTACATGCTATGCATACCATTTATGTATTACATATTATATGCTTAATATTTCATGTTTAGTATATATATTAATTCGGTATACATTGTTTACTTTGATTTTTTTTTAACTGGAGTCTGTCAGAAATCATCTGCTTTGATATTTCTAATTGAATCAGCTTTTCATCTCAGTGAAAAAGAGCTAAAATTTGATATATCTTCTCGTAGTTGGTTGGTAATTCAAGACTAGCAGTCCTATAAATTATGAAATTTTCTAAATATTCACTAGTATTTTCCTTTTTCATCAAATAAGTTTTTGTATTAGTTTTGTATTTCATCAAATAAGTTTTTGTATAAATATCAAAGCAGATGATTTCTGACAGACTCCAGTTAAAAAAAAATCAAATTAAAAATGCAGTATAGCATTTTTAAACTCACTGCCCTCCCCCCTCTCTTGCAAACAGGTTGGTACGCATCCGGAGAGCCTTTGGGCCATGGTGCCCTCTAAAAATGTGGTGGGCAATATCTTACATTCTACACAACTGAGGCGTTTGTTTCAGGTTTTTTGTGCTATGCTTATTTTAAAGTCATGGATTTTAAAAGGTTGTGGGGCTTTTGTTTGGTTAAGATTTTTTTTCCTTTTTTTTTTTTTTTTTTTGTTTGTGATTATATATCCTGCCTTGTATGTAGTTGGAGTTTATTTGTATATTGATCAGTTTATTTTGGTTTTCAATGAAGGAAAGTTGCCACGTGAAACCAAAGCGATTGGTTGGCTTCAATTTGTTATCTAAGGCTCGAAAGCTAATATGTGCCATTTTAAGTTAGTTGAATTAAGTTTGTGAGTCTGTGCAACTCCCTACTTGACTTATTTTTATCTGGTTCTTCTATTTATTCTTTCTCTTCTATTTATTTCGTTTTCTTGTGTTTTTTTTTATCTAAGTCTATTTTCTCTTAATTGCCTTTTTATAGAATAATGAAAGATTAAGACAAGATTTATTTATCTAAACAGAAGACAAAAAATAGAGCTGATTCCCTTAAAGGCTCCATAGCCTGTAAAGGGGGAAGGGGATTCAAAGTTAATGGGAAGAGAGAGTGATGGGATTTCATAAAAATATATATTCAACAGTTTAATCAGATAAGGTGATAGTTTATACTGCTCACATTGAAAACCTAGAATACTCCAATATATCCGAGCCTAAAAAAGAAAAATTGAATATAGATCGAAGATATTTTACAATTTTATTCTAAATTGGGCAAAAGATTTAAAATATTATTGTGTTGGTCCAAGGCCTAGGACTGATAAAAACAACTGATTAGCTCCTGGAAAAGCTATTTTCCTGAAAAAAAAGACGCATGCAAGGACATTTTTAGTCCCTGAGTTTTGTAGGTTATGAACAGGCATTTGATTCAGCTGATAGTAAAGCTTTAGTCAAGGACATATCCTTGTATGGTATGCCAAATAAGTGCATTAAGGTAATTGGTGCTATGTACGAAAATAGCATTGCTGCGATTGAGGTAGGAACTAAGGCTGGTATTTGATTCGTTGTCGAATCGGAAAATAAGCATAAGCAAGGTTGGGCTTTATCCCTGGATTATTTTGATGTATTTTGTCCTGAGCAGCACAGCAAAGGCTATGGGAGAACTTGGTATCAAGTGGGAAGTTTAAATTTTCCTCGACTTCAATTATGCAGCTAATTTGGGTGTCAAAGGTAAAATATAAGCAAAATGAATGAATGTTTGGAGGTTTTGAGTGTTCAGGATATGCAAATAGGTTCAAAAGCTGTTGTTTGAAAGACTGGGTTGTTAAGACTATGAATAAAAAAGGATGAAGAGTAGATTATGGATAACGAGACAATTAGTGAAGGGGATAGCTTCACTTACCTGAGTTGCACTATCAGTAAATATGGTGTGTATATTGATGGTGAGAAATTATAATAGCCTAGGTGCATGGTGTTTGGTTGTTTGTTGTAGTCGAAAAAAATTTGGAAATACAGGAAGACAAGTGTCGTAACTGATAATAGAATATTGAAATCCAAGATAATAACAGTGGTTATATCTGAAGGATGGGGAATTTGAAAATTTGAAGAAGATATGCTGGATGTTTTGCAGGGAATTCTCTAGGGATATTTTCTTGTATCTGTTGAAATTAACTGTATAAAAGACAATAAACTGAATGAAAAATGTGGTTTGATGCCACATTCTGAGGGTTTAAAGACTGAAAAGTTTAGATGGTTAGACCATGTTTTACAGATGACGGGTGATTGATTACGAAATACTGAACTTTTTGGCCATCCCTCTGGGGCAGGGCTGATGGTTAATAGTGATGCAGTAGAGGATTAAATTTTTCACTCCAAATCAATAAACCAATACCCATGTTGCCATATTTTCAGACAATTTATCTGAAATAGGGCAGTAAAGATTAATAGCAACTTTTCTTATATATATATATATATATATATATATATATATATATATATATATATATATATATATATATATATATATATATATATATATATATATATATATATATATATATATATATATATATATATATATATATATATATATATATATATATATATATATATATATATATATATATATATACGTATGTTTCTTGTATTTAGGTAGTATACTGGCAATTACTGTGGCAGATCCTAATTCACCATCAAAGAATAACCGATTTGTTGGAATTTGTATTGACAGAATTGGCTCTGGACTAAGAACCAGCTGTATTTTAAGGAACATGGTCGATGGTCATGGTAAGTTTGATCCTTTACTTCGTATTTGTTTCTTCAATTATAGCGATGATCAGAGGGAATGTATTCTTAACACTCGTTTGGAAATTTTAATGCTTGTTATTCCATGTATACACAGAAGGGGTACATATATTTAGGCCTAGGAAGACATTTGGTCCTAAAGTTATTTTTTGAAGCATCAAATTTCTCTTGAAAAAATGTTCAAATAACCTTCACGTAAAATTTGTGGTGCCTTTTTATAATTTATGTAGTTTAGATTTTAAGATTTAAGATTCATTGTAGTTATGGTCTGTGTTCCTTTGTTAAGGAGGATGAGTTGTTTGTTTCCATAATTGTCAGGGAAACACTGGAGGGAGGAATCCCTTCTGAATGTTTTCCGGAGTACGGTTCTATTTCTTATCATTCCCTTTTACCCCTTTGGTAATATATAATTATCTAGTTATCCTGTCATATAGGGTTGGACCTGTGTTAACCCATGATAATCTGCTGTTTGTGATGTAAATTTGATGCAGTTGCTGATACTTTATTAAATAAATAAAAAAGTTTTTTTAACTGAACGTAAGGAACGACGTTGAAACTTAAAACGAACAGAAATTATTCCGTATATGAAAGGGGCTGTCCCCTCCACACCGCCTCGCTGTTTACGCTAAAGTTTTTCATTGTTAAAAAAAAAGAGTTGTGAGAAAGTAAAACTTCAGCGTAAAGAGTGGGGCGTTGAGGAGGGGACAGCCCCTTTCATATACGGAATGATTCCTGTTCGTTTTAAGTTTCAACGTCGTTCCTTACTTTCAGTTAAAAAAAACTTTTTTTTTTTATTTAATTTTTGGACGTTTTTGAATTAATGCAGGTTTTGATTTTGGCTCACCGTACATGAGTAATAAAAACATAATTTGCATGTTAATGTTACTTTTATTTGGTTAAATGGCTTTCTCGAAACTTGTTGAATTTTATTTACGAACGTTTTTATTAGTATTAAATATATGTAACTTACGAATTAACTTACGTAACGAAATCCTATATTCATACATTTTTTAATACGTATATTAGAGGGTTTGCCCTCTAGTCAATACCTTACCCTTTAAGCTGAAGTTCGAATTTTGTTCCAATTCTTTAAAAATGCCCCCTTAATCACAAATGCCGTTAATTAGAATAAATAGCTCATTATGAAAGTACTAAAAAATCTTTGGCTTAAAGATCGAGGCATTGACTAGGGGGTGAACCTTATCATGTGCGTAATGTTTTCTGTCGTCTTAAGTTTTGATGTTGCTCCTTACTTCCAGTTGAAAAACTTGTTTTTTTTTTTTATATAATTTCTGATCTTTTTTAAAAATATTGGGAAATCCGGCGCCCCCTTCATAGCAATGTCCCTTTCCCCATGAAAACTTCCTCCATGGAAAGATCCTCCCACATAACCCCCGACCCCCCCCCCCCACTACCAGAAAAAATCCCCCCTAAAAACGTCTGTATAATTCCCAATAAACCAATACTATATGTTAAGATTGGGTAAAGTTCATAACTTTCAGCCCTTCCCCCTGGGACTTCGGGGTATTAAGTCATCCTAAAAGACATAGTTATCATATTTTCGACCATGCTGAACAAAATGGCTATCTCAAAATTTTGATCGGGTGACTTTGGGAAAAAAATGAGCGTGGGACGGGGCCTAGTTGCCCCCCATTTTTTTGGTCACTTCAAAAAGGGCACTAGAACTTTTAATTTCCGTTCCAATGAGCCCTCCCACGATATTCTAGGACCACTGGGTCGATACGATCACCCCTGGAAAAAAAAACAAAAAAAAAAACAAATAAACACGCATCCGTGATCTTTCTTATGGCAAAAAATGCAAAATTCCACATTTTTGTAGATAGGAGCTTGAAACCTCTGCAGTAGGGTTCACTGATGCGCTGAATATGATGGTGTGAATTACATTAAGGTTCTATAGCTTTCAGGGGGTCTTTCCCCCTTTTTTCGGAAATCAGCCAAATTTTCTCAGGCGCTTAACTTTTGATGTGTAGCACTAGACTTGATGAAACTGATATATTTGAAATCAGCATTAAAATCTGATTCTTTTGATGTATCTATTGGTATCAAAATTCCGTTTTCTCGAGTTTCGGTTACCATTGAGCTGGGTCGCTCCTTACTTACAGTTCGTTACCACGAACTGTTTGATTTTAATAATTAAAACTTCCAGCTTCTGAGGGAGGGCCATGACTCCCTGTTGTCGTTTTTGACATTCTATCTATCTTAACCCCTTGAATAGAAGGGCCGAAAAATTTGTGTGAGTTACAAAACTAGTAGTATATTAAGTAAAATGCAATACACTATTTTCCAATTACTATCAAATAATCCCCTTGTCTTGTCTGAGAAAAAGTAATGGGAAGTTCGGAAAATGAGAATGGGCCTTCCAGGAAGGGTACTTTCTCTTTATATACAGAAGAGTACGGCAATTGGCCCAAAAAAGGTCCTCCTGGTGGCTTTAATTTAATTTACAGGAACATTTAAGCATTTACTTCTTGACGAATACGAAAACTAAATGCAATCCACTGTCAGAATCTGCTTTCCATGGAAGAAAAAAAAAACAGTTTAACAATAAACTGAATTTGGTTGTCTATCTAGACCCAATAATATTTGACAACTTTCCTGTAACCTTTACAAACCGAAGTCTTCCATCTTTTTGCTCAGAAATATAAACAGACATCAGAAAAAAAAAACAAAAAACATAGTTACTGGCCCTGGTAGAATCCAGCCAAAATTGTGAACTCTTCGTAGACTTACCGCAAAATCGCCACTGCTGATTGGGAAAAATGTCATTTTCCCTCACCCTGGCGTGAGAGCCATGATGGTCCCTACTGCCCAATAAATCTTACCAGACACGCCACAAAATTTCTCACAAGAATCATGCTCGAGCCGATATGAGCCATTTCTTCAATGGTCATTTAGGAATACCAAGCCGCCTTCGAACTTAAACAATCAGCAATTAATTAGATATTCACTGTCCACCAGATCATGGAAAAGTATGATGAACCTAGCCGCTGTATCTACCACCTTTTCATAGAGTTAAACAAGCTTTCGATATTGCCTGAAGAGAAGGTTTTTGGCACATCATTCTTCACTTTGAAATCTCATTCAACTTTCTCACTCTCATTAAAGACATGTATAAAAAGTTCAGCAGGCGCGCCATGACTAGAGAAGTACTCACTTGAAGCCTGGGACCCTCAACTAGTGTTTGTCTACTGTCACCAGAGCTGTTCAATCTCTACCCAAATGGTATCCTTTCACTCACGGACAACCTTCCCCTTACCTAGATTGGAGGTTGGAGGCGCTATCTCAGCTCACGGAACTAGCATATGCCGATATCGTTGACCTAATTGCCAAGTTCCTTTAATGCCTCAAAAACGAAAGCCAGTTACTGCTCACGCAAGTCCAATTCACAGGTAAATCTCAGCCCGGGCTTATCGGGGATGTCATTGAGTGGGTAGAAGATTTCACCTTCCTCTGGTAATAACCAATCCATTCTTCAAGGGACGCTAGTCACTTACGAATTTCGGTTTTAGAGGCTTGATACACATCTAGAGGATTTAGAATGCAGTAACTGCTCTTGAGACGAGACTTTTTTAATCCTTCGTTATTCCTATCGCCATCTATGACTGTGAGTCGTGGGCGCTTAAAACAGGCGGTCGATGTCGCTTAGTTCCCTTTGAAACGAAATCCCTACGACGCATCGCTTATATCACATACCACGATAGAGTCTTCAACTCTAAGCTTCTGCATAATTTGAAAGCAAATATGCAATACTGGATAAAACAAAACCGCAAGATCTTAGATGGCTAGGCCCCATACAACAAATGAATGGCAGTTGTCTCCCGGAGTTAGCCTTCGATGAGCAACTTCACGGTTCTGGTCCCAGAGGTTCCCTGCCAAAGAGGTGGAAAGAAATATTTTTATCCTACAGCCTCCTGTATCTCCTTTGCCTAGCTGAAATAAGAAGCTTTGACATGAAGTAAATGAATGAACTAGTGAAAGTTATGTCAGGGTATCATTTTGATATTTATTTTACATTTGAGATAATTATAAGTAAAAGAACTTGAACTAAGTTAGCTCTTTTGCCGAAGCGATATTTTGGCAAAAAGGATTTTTCCGAATGATGCAAATTCTAAAGGTATCTTTTATCAAGATACAAAATAAGGTATATTTCAAATTCCAGTGGGGTGAGAGGGCTGTCCAATTTTAAAAAACGAAGGTAGAAGAAAAAGCTTCAGCTGAGTTGATTGATTATTTAAGATCCCAATTTTGCTGAATCCATTCTAGGAATTCAAGCGGGCTACAAAAAGAATTCATTATTTTACTGCGTGTGGATAGCCTTTTTAAGTTCATCAGGTATCATAACATCGATGCAAATC
This sequence comes from Artemia sp. Qi Xiang Cuo, assembly GCF_049724085.1. Classification (NCBI taxonomy): domain Eukaryota; kingdom Metazoa; phylum Arthropoda; class Branchiopoda; order Anostraca; family Artemiidae; genus Artemia; species Artemia sp. Qi Xiang Cuo. Next base: position 205,409 of record NW_028300510.1, read on the forward strand.
GCCATGTATCGACATTTGAAAAAAAGGTTCTACGAGAGATTTTGAACATACGCGTGTTACAATTTGTACCTGGAAGAACAATATGAATTTTCGTATTACAAAAATAAAAAAACAACAATACTCCTTAAAGAAAATAGCAGTTATATCTTTATTAACATCCTATAAAGCGTCCATACTTTCAGGATTCTCATTTTAACTCTTTGCCTTTCCATGTTTAGGCTTGTACAAAAAAAGACTTGAGTGGCTGTGCCTTCATATATATCAATTGTATTGTTGTCTTACTGAACTATTTTTCATTCGTACCTCAAGTGTAGTAAAAATTCTATGTATGTGAATGAATCATTAGCTTTCCTTATTTTATTTCGTAATATATCTTTGCCTTTACTATTATGTTTACCATGTTACAATGTTTGCTACAAAGATTTGAATTTAATATTAATCGTGCTTTACCGGAAGTCTCTATGCAGGAACACACCTTGCTCTGTTCACATTAATTAAGGAACGGGATTGAAATGTCTTCTTCAAGAGGTTATTTCATCTAAGCCATCTGCTGATTTTTTTTCAAGCAAACGTTTGCCAGTTGCATAAAACTTGAGGACTATATTAGGTAAAGAACTAGCGACGTACTGCGCAATAGTGGCGCCCACCCAATCCAGCTACTAAAATGAGAGAGAAGGGGAAAAGGGAAATCATCATCCAATAGTAGTATTCTGACCATCCTATATTGTAGGTTAGATGAAAGAGTAAGGAAAACTAATAAAAACGGGTAATATCTCAGACCTATTCAGAGTTTTACCTATAGCTTTCCTATATTTTCAATGATGGAATTTCGCTGCACAGTCATAATGTACCAAATTTTCTGTCGGCACATGTTCCGGGTAGAGAGGGCTGGGGGATTTAATAATCCAAGAATGTGGGCTAGACTCTAAATAAACATATTTTTAAGATGGTATGTACGCAGATGGGAAGAGATACATATGAGTAACCTTCGGAGTTTTGTGAAGTATCCCATCTGACTGTATATTTTCCATAAAATTTGTCTTTGTTTTTGTCAAGTAAGCAACCCTATATAATATGAGATTTATCGCCTATTTTTTATTATTAATGAAGTTATTTTGTTTATATTTATTTTATTCCTTCTCCCCCCCCCCTCCCAGTAGAAGAATCAAGTACATACCGGTTGGGAAGCATGAAAATGTGATTTTGACAATTTGAATTCACAACTAAGAATTTTAAGGTGTAAAGCCATCAATCTTTTTCTTGTATTTACTATTTTACAATATGTATTGTTCTTATAGGTGTTGAAATCAAATACGAACTATATAATCCGTTACTAAAACGTATCGAAGTCCTAAGGCTTGAGAAACGGCTTGACAGTACGTTATATTATCTAAGAGACGCACTTCCACAATATTCTACATTTTCTTTTGATATGGAACCAGAACCAAGGATAGAGGGGGCACCTATTCCTATCAACCCTCTACAGGTTAGTTCTCGTGTTATTCTAATGTATGTATATATTTTCTTTTTTTTATTATTTCCCCCCTCTTTCTTTCTTTCTCTCTCTCTCTCTCTCTCTCTCTCTCTCTCTCTCTCTCTCTCTCTCTCTCTCTCTCTCTCTCTCTTTCCTCTTCCTCTCTTTGTTAAATATATATTTTTAGAAAATGGCTATTTATTGCAGATGGTTTTGGTCACAGAATAACGTGATCCATCTACCTCGTCAGTACAATGGGTGCTGGGAACAGCTCGATAAAGGGGTTTCTTGGTACTCCTTGGTTCCAACCCACAAGTCTTAGGATGTATTTAGGCTCTTTTTGTTTCACTCATTCCAGCAGGAATCTTTTTGGAAATTTGGTCAGAAAGAGAATAATTCATTTATACAGGTGTACACATCTGGGGTTTCTTAGGAGGTTTTTTTTTTTTTTTTTGGAGTGTCTCCCCCATGATCTGTCCATATACTTGTAGAATACATAGTTGCCGCTCCGAAATGCCTCGCAAGTTATAAAATGGTGTTTCGCTGGAATATCCATAATATAGTGTTTGTGTTGTAATTATACAAAAAATCTAGAGATGGGGTGCTTTGAACATGTAAAGACCAGATTAAAAGGTAAAAGTCATGGAAAGAAAAAGAAATGAGGATAATAAACTTTTTTCCAGGAACTATAGAATAAAAATGATAGAGATAGGGCATCTTAGAAAGAAGTTTAGAGAAGTTTAGTTTAGTTCCCTCTTTAAATCCTTCCAGGAAGTTCCCATTTTGTTTAAATCTTTCTTTATGACATTCTCCTATCCCCAACCGCAGACGA